>NW_017304438.1:1444435-1490949 GCF_001594115.1 Trachymyrmex septentrionalis | reverse complement strand
GGTTATTTTAAGAATTCTGATAGATTTAAACAGAAATCTAGTAAACTTAACTAGAATTCTGAATCGGTCATTTTCCACAATTCCAGTTAATTTAACCAAATGTGGGTTTTTCGTGTGGCGTTGCATTTAAAGTGTATTGCATTCTTTTCCACTTTTCGGTGTACAATAATGACAAATGATGCATCATGCGCTTCATGTACAATTCAGAACGCACCATCAATGATGCCTGTGTACGAAAATGTTAACTTTATACTCCAGTGTAGACTCAAAGGTGAGTATTAGTTGCTTCATTCTCTTCGCGTAATAAACACAGTTCGTCGAATGCTGTTGGACAAACGGCAAAAATTGTTTTGTCTAATCATGGGGAACTACAATATATATGAAAATATCGTATAATTTGTACTGTCATCTTTACTAGGTTCACTTAATATTTTTTTTTGCGAGGAAATTAATGTAAAATTACCGATTGTGAAATTACCGGTCAAAATATGACATACAAACAGCTTTACGTACATATGTAGGTAAGTACAAAGTCAATAAAATGAGTGTTGATGTAAACATCGTCGATGATTTTACTATGTCGGTCAATTAATAATGTCGGTTAAATGGTATATTGATTAAAAACATTATTGACGAAATGATTGTCGATCATAGAAACTCGGACTGGATATGTATTTGAGATACTTTTATTTGGAAAAACAGTATTTGTAAGACAATTGTATTTTGTATTTTGTATTTCAGCGGAGCACATGAAAATATTATTTTATATTTCATGGCAGCATTTAAAAGTATTCTGTATTTTGTATTTTATATACCTACTAACAATAAGATTGACAATCAATCTCATTATTTGAATTACAAAAAAACTTTCAATCTTTCGATTTTAAATACAAAATATGTAATACTTTCATGTAGTCCGTTGAAATACGAAATATGCTTGTATTGCAAATACTGTGTTTTAAATAAGACTACAATAAATAAAAGTCAAATATATGCTCAGTTCTGGTAACAAGAATTATATGAAGGAAAAAAGGAATAAGTATACTATATATGATAATAATGTGCAAAAAGAAAAGTGCAGAAATCATGCATAAGTAAATATGTAAAGTTATACATGTATAAAGCATGCATATATATATGTATAAGATTAATAATAATAATAGTAATTTGGTTAAATTAAAGAGAAAGAGCGATACACGATATAAGTTACCTCACTCTTTCTAAACTGAATGACAATTTCATAGAAATACGTAATCTGTTTTTATTACGTCTTTGGTTGGAACAAACGATAAAAATATGACTGAAAGATGCTTTTTTTCTAATGAATTTTCCATGAAATTAATATTGAAATAAATTCGAGATCTACCAAGAGTTCTATCAAATAATTTAATTTCAACAGCTACAATATTCTGAATTTGATTGGAGCTGACAATGAGAACCACAATTTTCATGAGGAGGAAATGTCAATTTTCTCATTATCGCAAGCGTTTTTTTAGCCGTCCGGGCGTCTGAAATTCGTCAAAAAAATTGGAACGACGATGACTGGTAGAAAATAGTCTTAGTGTTTTGGCAGCGAGTGGTGCCAATATTTATTAGTAAGACGGACGCTAATGGGTCCAAGTCGTTTGTTGCGGCTCGAAACGAAAACGATCGCCGGCCTCCACGTTTTCGAAAGTATCATAGGAAAGCGAGACCTCATGAGTAAAATTGACGTGGTTGCGGCACGTGATATAACATGCGTGCTACGTGTTAATAATATTTATCCCAACATTGGACCGTTTAAACGCTCGTGTAACACGTTTAAACGCAGCGTCGTGAAATTCTCCAGAAATAACTGCACGACCCTTCGACGAGAACGGCTGTCGATTACTTTACGACCCATCTTTTTTACGACCCGCGCCTAGAGACTAATTGGACAAACTTCATATTTATGGAAAGGATCCAAGCGTCAGTTGAAATCTTTTTTCAGAAAAAGTCTTTTTCTTATCACAAACTTGAACTTTGTCTTATCAAAACTTCAATTTATCACAAAGTTATAAACTTGTGATAAATTACTGATCTTCGTGGAGCGCTATCTCGAATCAGAGTGAGATTTTCCGACAAACACTTTCAGTTACAAACTTAAGCGAGATTATTTAATTAATAATTAAAGGTACACTCACACACACACACACACACACACACACACACACACACACACACATTCATTGCTTCTCGGATATCTTGCATAGAACTGCGAGACTGTAAAAGGATCGTCGTAATTGTCGATTCTCACGTACTTCGTTCCGGAGTATCATTTCAGGGCGCGTCGTTTTGTGGAGCAACTTACAATTTCGGAACGGAACTATTTTCTACTGAGTATCTCTTATCTCGCTCGAGTTATCCGCCGTTATTGTAAATTCCGTTGCCGCACACGTGGGAATTCAGGGACATTGCAGGACATCGGATAAACCGCGGAGCTCATCCCTACCGGGATGGCAATTTATTCGGATACGAAATTACGCTCACTGACAATTTCGCTGGAAAGCGGAAACCGACCAACCAAATTTGCATACAAAAATTACCGTTGCGCCGTGCAAATCGCAATTTGCGAAGGAAGGCGAAGCGTGGGATTTAACGCGAAATCCGAATTCCGATAATTCTTCTATTTCTAAAACAGAAAGAGAGGACCGTGTAACGATTTGCGATAAAATAATCCTTTGCAGCAAATGTAACTAAGTAGCGCAGGGAAAAATCTCTGTAACTATTGGAAGAACTTCGTTAAAAATTTAGAGTCCGAAACTTTTACCGAAAGTAAAAACGAACACTCGTTACGTGTCAATTTCGACTGAAACCATACAGCTCTTTTTCATAAATGTTAATTTTAATACTTGTAATTATTGTTTCAATAATTAAATCATGATGTTTAAATCATGATGAAGAAGAAGTACTTATATTCTTTGGCCAAAATTAACGCACAACCGAAATTTTTCGGTTTTCGATTTCGGCCGAAATTTAATTATTATTTCAATAAATTATTTATATTTATGAAGAAAAATATGTGATATATGTCTATATACATACGGCCTTCATAGGATTCTTATTTTTTAATTTTGGTTTCGGTTTCGATTGAAATTGATATGTAGCTGAGTGTTTCGGTTTAGTTTTGGCAAAAGTTTCGGTCGAACTCTAATTAAAATTGATCTTGACCTTTGATACTCCTTAGCCTTTCGTTTTTCATTGTCTTAACTTGTGGTTAGATTTATGCCTTAGAGAGAGAGAGAGAGAGAGAGAGAGAGAGAGATGATGTAAAAATTATACTTTTTCATCTATGATTAATTAAACTGATGATTTGTAGTGAATAACTTTTAAAGTTATTAATATAATATCAGTTTAGTGATTAGTCATAACTAAAAAAACAATTTTTACATTCATCAGGTTAAAATTCTAAACTACGCGGAGAGAATTTTTTCTTGGAGCTTATCTTGAAAATATGATAATCGTGAGACATTGCATATCGTAGAATTTTATGTAAATCTCTCTCATTCATTGATAAAAAAAACTACAATAAGATATAAAACAAGTTCGATTAATTTTACTGAAGTGCACGATAAAAATCTTTAAAATATTGTATTGTACCACAACTATTGTTTAAATCACATTTTAAGAGAAAATTCTTTCCGTGTATAAGTTAATAAAAAATTAAAAATCAGGCTTTGCAGTCGATTGATTAGATTCATATCGATGAATCTAAACAAGGTCCTCTTGCCGAAAATAGAATTTCAAAAGTTAAGTCGTTTCTATGAAATTTTGCAGACAAACGAACTAACACGGTGAAATTACTATATAAAATAATTTATTACGCTCTCACTCTTAATAATAGCGAACAAGACGTTTAACATTAGGAAAATGCAATGTTAATAATCATTTACGTTTCGTTATATTTTTCCTTCTTAATGTATGTTGTAACAAACTGACTTATTTTTAAAGATTTAATAAACGTTGCCCGTGTTATTCGACTTCTAATTATTATTAACATTTGCATTTCGTTATCAAGCGTTAAAGAAGCTTTTTATTGTTTCCCGGGTTTTCCAGGATATCTAACGGTCATGTATAGTATATATCATAATTCCCATCAGTTATCGACGACTCTTACCCCATCATCTCCACGCCGATTAATTACCCGTCCGTCATTTCGGATGCTCAACGAAATCCTTCGGTCCCTGAACACAGAGAAATGCGTCGGATGATTTCCGATGAGTGCATGCGTCATTGTTTGCATTGTTACGGCCTATAAACCCATATAAACCTATATATCGACACAACGCGATTGCGCGGGGCGACGCGACGTTAAGTGACGTTGATTGTTATCAATGAATGCGCGACGATGACACACATTATCTTGATATATCATTCATCATTTTCACTTGCGAATTCAGTATCTACGTGTCGCCCGGGAAAAATGCATACAAATGCACTTCAACGATGCAATCTCGCGTGAGATCAAACGAAGTTAAACGAAGGCATTTTTGTCGAATTCCATCCGAATCTAATTTTCTTTGTCTCCCGGCAATCAATCATAGATATTCTTTTTTTTTTTCGCACAGTAAACAAACCTACAGTTTTAAAATCGATCGTCTGGAAGCAAGGATGGGAGAGAGAGAGAGAGCTTGAAATTATTCCAATTTCTAAATATAGGAGTTTATTGCAGGGCTTCCTTTTGTTGCTTCCGAAAATTATTCGTACGCGAATTGTTCAGAAATTATTTTCTCAAATTATTCTCGTTTATCGTATTTAATATGGAAATTATCGAAATCGAGAGCCTACGACACGCTAATGGACGTTCTATTCTAATCGAGTCGCTTGCTTCTGACAAGGGGCGGTGATATATAATAAAGATATTTATATACCGCACAAGCTCTTTTTCTCTCTTCCTCTTTTTCTCCGTGGAAAATATTCTGGAGGGCAAAAAGTTCCGGATGAAGTGCCTACGAGAGTGGCAAGCGAGAGTACAGCATGAAGCGATATGTAGACAAGCATAGCAGAAATACATTTCCTCTCAATTTCTTGGCGAAATCCGACTCGATCTGTTCGTGGTGTCGAGAATTTGATTTTTGTGAAATATTTCCACACATTTCGAACACTCTCTGAAAGTTTAATAATTAAGATCCTTTTCAGCGAGGCTCTACTAAAAATTAAGTAACTCGCTTAGAATAACTTATTTGATGAATTTTACTGTTTGTTTGAAAATGTACGGTGCAGAAAAATACGTTTCTCGCATAGAGGGAGGTGTCCTGTTATTGTGCATGCTACGATGCAATCACGTTGGGAATAAACATTGTAACAAAGGGAATGTTTCTCGTCCGTGTGTCGTTTTCGATTTATCCGATTTCTGCATGAAACTGCATTCGTTGTGTACATTTTTAATCAAGCTTTTGTTAATTAATCTCTTTAGAAATACACGGCGATAAATAAAGTTTTAATAATACGCACGCACAAAATGGGTCAGTTGAATTATTTATTTTTTAAACAAAACGCGCACCCCCTTCAGTTTCGACGTATATATTTTCGCGATAACGATAACAAGTTAAATTTGATGTTGATCGAGATTGTTTCTGTACTCCGCGCTTGTTTATCAGAGATGTACCGGCGCACTTCGCGAAACGAGGAAACTGTTTATCATCGAGAACGACAAAATTAGAACAATGCACGAACCGTTTTTTTTTATCATGACCTCTACTACGCTGCTTTGTTCCGCCAACGTTGAGTCTTTTGGCAAATTTCCCGCACAAGCCGTGCGAAGTCCGCAGGCGTCGTTAATTAATTAATAACACTTTTTAACGCGAAACCCCACGCGTGGTTGCTGTAATACTCGTGCCTTTTATCTCATTTTAATTAACAGATTATTTTACGTGCAAAAATAAAATCCATTTGTATTACAATTAAGAATTTAAGTTCAATTTGCACGTCAGATCAGTAAACGATATAATAAAAAAATTTTAGATCAATTTATCCGCCGAATGAATGTTATTCCTCGTTTTATTCAGTAACTAAGAGAAGGACACTCTCCAAATGTGGAAACGCGCATTTGAAATACAGTTCGTTGCAAAAGATAATTCTTTGTGTAACAAAATGTTACTTTTAACTCAAGAGATTGGGTCTTTGATATCTAACAGTGTATTTGACACGTTCATTCAGAGAACAAAAAAAATGGTTGTAATTACCACAATTTAATTAAAGAACGATTTTGTTGAAATATCCAAAAATCTAGCTAGATACAGATCTGAAAATAATTTTGTTGGACTATCAAAATTTTTATTAGGTAGGGATACTCATTTTGACATTCTAGCAATCAGTTTGAGTGCGCTAAAAATTTTGATGGTCTAACAAAATTTTTTTCAAATCTATATCTAGTTAAATAGGATACTTCAGCAAAATTCTCTCTGTGTATGCAAATATAGACAATTCCGCTATTAATAATAACACATCATTGTTCGAAAATCTTTAATTTCTTCTTAACATATTTTTTAGTTATTGTTATTACATAAATAATAAGTGAATTTAAGAAAATAGTTATATTTATTATAATTGCGATTGCATTTACCGAATAAAAATATGTTTTTTTATTTAGTATTTATATCTTAATATTTTATTATACAAATATTTGAAATTATAATATAATATAATTTTATATAATTATATAATTATATAATTATAATACAATTTTTTCATGTTTAAGAAAACTTACATGTTTAAGAAAACGACTATATACTAACATAGAGTAGTAATAATCATAAAAATGGAACTCCTAACCATAATTATTTTATTATTCAATGTGATAAATAATGAACACTTTTCTCTCAGTGTTTCTTTGGCAAATTAGACAGCTGATGTTATTATGCGGATTTCCTTTACGAACGAACATTTTTAATCTTTCGTCATAACGGTGGCATCTGTGTAAGAAGCCAAGTTTCCCTTCTTTTCCTGTTATGTTTAATTTATGAAACGCCGTTTGTAAGTTTCGAGGGATGCTAGCACCCCGCGTTAAGGATTAAAATGCTCTTTTATGCATGAGCCTTTATTTTATCTGTGTCATTACGTAATAATTTATCGTTACGCGTTGTAAAAATAAACACTAGCATTGGTTTTTGTAAATACTCAAGGAACAAAAGCTCCAAAAAAACCAGCTGCGCTTGTGTAAAATGGTGACACAGCGTACATTTTGAAAGAATACTGAAACAAGTGCCTTCGTGTTTTATGCGAAGATATTTTATGCATACGGCAGCTTTATGCGTACGACCTATTGCGAGAGGCACGTAGAAGTCAAAGCTGATACAATCTCAACAAATTACAAAAGTTATGAGCAAGATATTTCTATATTTTTCTATGTTAATTTTCATATAAACAAATATTTTTAACCATAAGAAATAAAATATTATATTTTTAACTTTTTAAAATGTTTATTAGCATCAAAATTATTTCCAGTTTTTAGGATGCTTATTAACATCTACGAGTATATTATTAAATTGCTTGGTAATTTAATTTTTATATTACTACATCCCTTTGGTTTAAAATTGCATTTAAAGATCAAAAATGATTTTAATGCGTAGTTGTAGAACTGGATACGTATACAGGATGTCTCACAATACCGCATTTCCTCTTAAGGACGTATTCTTGAGGTAATTTTGAGATGAAAATCCTAATACAAAAATGTCGAAACTACAATGAATTATAAGCTAACTTTAAACGCTCATAAGTCAAAAACTATTTTATTTTCATAGTTTTTATTATTATTTCTGGATTCTTTTGAACATTTTAAAAAATTCTAATACAAAAATATCGAGGTTATAACAATAGTTTTTGAATTACAAATTATCTTTAACCAATTACTGTAATTCAAAAACTATTGTAGCCTCGACATTTTTGTATTCGAATTTTCGTCTCAAAATTACCTCAAGAATGCAAGAATTTTTAAGAGGAAATACGGTAGTTGTGCGTCACCCTGTATAAGTTCAAATATTAATTGAGCATTGAGATCTAGCTCAGATCGATAAGGCCTTCTCATTTCTTATCGTATATTTTGTACATACATAGCTTAACTCATTAAAGGCTTTAGATAATAATTCACAATCTTTTATAGTTTGAATTCAATCTGACTACAAAAATAGATAATATATTAAGAAATGTGTTTTGGATGCATTCACTTGTAATTTTGCAGTATTTGTATGTAAAGAAATGACATGATTATAGTAAATACTTTCATTTTTTAAATAAAATTACAGTATTGTATAACTAAAAGCGAATACAATAATACATTAATATTTTTTTATTTTAATATTTTTTCGCATTACAATGGTATTAATTAAATAAAAATGTACGGTAATTGTGGATAAGATGACGAATGTCGTGTATGGATAAGATGACGCTCTCATGAAGGCAGATTGTAAATTATGTATTCATGCGTGATCACGCGTGACGTTTTCGCCACTCAAATAATAAATAATTTGATGCTCATGGTTTAAATCTTTCTTATAATACAATCAATATGACTAATATAGACATTTCTATGAAGAAGAGAAGAATTATGTAATATGTACACATTGTTTCTGTATGTTACATAATTTTACATAATACTTCATAATATCACAATCAAAAATTAATGTTTATATTAAAATTAACATTTATATTTTATAATATAACTTTCACGGTTGTCTCATATAAAATACTTATTTGGTTAAAAATAAGGTTAATTATAAACATTTTTCTGTGTGATATTAAGATATTAGATTTTATGTGATATAATTGTGATATCCAAGCTTAGTTCTAATGTTCTTTATAATAATTTTATTTAAATCTTATTTTATTTTCGACACACAGTAGTAAAGTATAAGTATATTTTACTAATAAGTTTATCACGTAATTATTGCAAACAATACATATAATATATAAATATAATAATGTTAATGTTAACATTTTTCAATAATTTTATTTTCATAAATTATATAAACGTATTTTGTTTATATTTTTCTCTAAAACTTCTTATAATATATTAAAACAATATTATAATAAATCTTTTTTTACTCATAAAAAATATATTTTTAACTTAAATTGACTTTTCGTCTTATCCACTAAAAGTCTTATCCACAAGATAACGAAATTGAGATATGACCTGAAAAAAATTAAATTTTAAAGAATTGTAATTTATTTAATAACTTTATAATTTTTACAAATGACAAAGTAAGATTATAGTGAACTTGAAAGAAAAATAAATCAGTCTTTTTACCTCATCACAGAAATTAGGAAAAATCGACAAATCTTAATCTCGTTATCTTATCCCCCTTTCCCCTACTTATCGAATCGCCGCACACAGTGTAAGATCTTAATGAGCCAATATTTATTTTGTCGAATGATGTAGAAACTTAAATCTTCTTTTAAATTGATCAAGTCACATTTATTATCATGTGAAATAATAATTTACGATTCCTTCATGATACAGTAAATCCGTACGTCTAGAAACTGTGTCTCTCGATTCTCTGGGGAATCATAAATTTTCGAGAACCTTGATCACAACGAGTATCCTAAAATCCATATCTGTCAAGGGGTGAATAGCATGAAGAGTGATTTCAAAATGTGAACCTGTCAAAAATATTCACGCGTACGACAACGTCAAATGCGCGTTAACTAGCTGCCAAAGCAAATAGCAATGGACCGGCAGAGAGAAAGATTCGAGATGCCCAAGCCTACTTCCTATACCTCAATTTTTAACGTATCGCTACGAGTGAGTTTTGATCTACTTAGGTTCGATTTCGGCGGCATTAATTAGCATCAGCTTTGAGCAATTTCAATAAAGCAACTTTAATAAAGAAACTTTTTTATTTTTATGCATGGAAAAAGGAAGCACGTGTATTATACATACGACACTTGACATTTCCGAATTATAACTTTACTCGGGAAATATTTTTAATTAAAGATCAAGTTTCAGATTTTATTTTAAGATGCTGTTTGTCAAATTACACGCGATACGGCGAGAGAGTAATATAACTGTTAGGATAATGTTTTACACGATATACGAGCGCGTCTCCTTTCGGATTACATGTCACTCCGTACGAGATAAGATGATGAAATTGTAGTTTTTACTCGCTGAAAATATACATGGAAGTCGATTACGAGGGTGAATAGCGAAATTTATTGGGGTTATTCGGGAGAATCGCTTTTTTTTTTTGCGATACCAATATCATTTGCATAATCTACCGTGCTATCGTGCTCCGAATTTCTCGGCGATTTTCAGCGAGCATAATTCGCCTTCTGGAGGTATAAGCACGATAGGTAAATTTCACCAAGCCTTATTGAGCATTAAAGTAAGGATCCCTTTTTATACGAAAACTGCTGTAACGTAAAATCGCTAGAGAGAAGCAATTTGTTTTCTTATCGATTGTTTAGAAATAGACATTGTTTATATGAAAGTAACTGAACAAGTTAACTAATTTCGTTTACTTCTTACACATCTCTTATTTATTTCTCAAGGCTATTACGGCTCTTTTAAAGAACTAAAGTGACAATTTAGACTCTGACGAATAAATCTGAGTTGTAATTGCCCTTTTTTCAGCCAACACAGGATATCAGTGCGTAAAATATTTTTTTATTGCTTGCAATTGATACAAACAAATGATAATGCATATGTTTCATACATTACGGAGCACAGATTGGAAATGTCCCATGAATTTAACTAGGAGGTAAAAATCCTAGATGAAGAAAAGATTTGATAAAAGACTGTTTTCTGAAATGTTACACATAAAACAACAGACTAATGACTTGATTTTACAAAACGTCACTTTTTGATCCTCTATATTCTAATCTATTGTGACTTGTTGCTCCCCTCTCTCCTACGATTTTATATGTATCGGTTGATGTTTGTCGCGAGAACTTTCATTAGATCCATAGCGCGCGAGCTGTCGACATCTCCAATAATGTTTCATATAACACTTTTATGCAAGTTTTTGATGAAATAATATTATTTTAATTTATAAATAACAATATAAAAAATTCAATGTTTAATTTTGGCAATTTAAGGTGTAGATATAAATGGACGAATTTATGATGTGATACATGCGAGAACATCATACTAATGTTCCGTTAAAAAAAAAGGATAATTCTGACTTGAATCTAATACTTTGTAAGATCAATTATGAAATTGACTGTGTCCACATAATTTTGATTTTTGTATTCTTTTATTCATGCACTGGAGAGAACTCAAATCAGGAGGGGTGCTATTCTGTAACTTTCTGTACACGCCTACTGATAGTTGTCGGTATCATTATGTATCTTGCGCAGCTTTTTTACCACACAAAATATCTGCGCAAAATCACGACAATTATCGGTAGACGTGTAAAACGTTACAGAATGGCGCTCTTGATCGAAACGTATGCGTTATCATTTGTTTGTATTAATTATATAAAATAAAAATTTTTTTTTTACACACTGACATTCTGTTTGACTCAAAAAAAGGCAATTACAGTTCAGTCTCTTAAAGAAATTGTGAATTAATGATGTCTCTAATGTCTCTCTAAAATCTTCTTTCTAATGTCGCTAAATGCACTGTTAAATTCATAATATCAAATTATACTCAATTTGAGTTATTTTTAATCATCTCTAATATATCGTTAATTTGACTAAAACAATAGAATTAAATTTAATTCAAGAAAATGTATTAAATTTGACTTAAAAATTTAAATTATTATTGCTAAATCAAGGTAACCACAAAAATGGAAATCAGGGATCAGAGAAAATGAAAGTCAGAGAAATCAGGAAAATCAGAAAAGGAGAATTTTATAAAATTTTTTGGAAAATTAAATTAATGACTTTTAAGAAATTTAATATGCGTATGTCACATTTACGCAGTTTTGGAATACTATCGACTTTTACACAATTAAATGAATGCGGTATATCAGAAACATTAGTAAGATTTACATTGCTATGTTGAATTGTTTTCACTAAAATATTCGATGGTTTCCAAATCAGAATGAAAATACAAAAAATTTCAAAATATGATTAGAGGAAAATCATAGAGTTTCGTCTTTATCAGGAAAAAGTTATGAAAGTTTACTATGTGAAATTTGTAACAACGTAAATGAATAATAATATGAACGATGTTTACTTGGAAACTAATCACAGAAATGGCTTGATTTACATTTTGACACATATGGAAATTAAAAATTACAAAATATTACTTAACCTAAGGGATTGGATTACTATTACTCCTTTGATATCTACCAGTATACAAGTTAAGCTTTCGCGAAATTTGAAACGCTTATTTCGAAAATAAATCGTGTGCTTGATGTAATTTATAGATAAATGATATTATCCTCTAATTTCCACATTTTCGAAATACGAGGAGCAGAAATATGTTTCTTACAAAGCCATTACATTGATAAAATTATTTTTCTTTATCACATTTTCTTTATCTATCGATTTAGAAAAACGTTAGAAGAATATTACATTAGAAATAAGTATGTAATAAATTTGGTAAATTTCTCGTTATTTTTCTTTGATATTGCAGACAGACAATATTGTGCGTTCGACTGACAACGTTGTTGCATAAAGATAACAAAACGATCTTTAAATAAAAGTTAGTAATTTTTATTAACAGATTTTTTTTTGCGTTTGGTGATATAAAGTGTGATCGATTTATATTAGGAAGAAAAATTATCCGAGCTATCCTAATATTTGCTATACTTTGTCGATACGTTTATAACGAAGAACGCATCGTATTAAAATAGCCATCGAGTTGTGCACAATGTGCATCGCAGCAACGGAATCAAGGGCACGATCTCGGCATTGTCGGCACGCGTTGGCGATGTACGAGGACGAGCAAACATGTCGGAATAATGTCGGATATAAAATCATTGTTTTCGCCCGATAAACGACTCAGCGTCTCGTCCAAATTGTTGTTGGCCGGCACGAAAGCGTCACAATATAATCGCCAATAAATTCAGTTTAGCATAAGAAAGCCGTAATTTTATATGAGAGATCGTTTTGTATCTTTATGCAACAACGTTGTCAGTCGAACGCACAATATTGTCTGTCTATAACATCGAAGAAAAGTTAATGAGAAATTTACCAAATTTATTACATACTTATTTCTAATATAATATTCTTCTAACGTTTTTCTAAATCGATAGATAAAGAAAATGTGACAAAAATAATTTTATCAATGTAATGGCTTTGTAAGAAACATATTTCTGCTCCTCGTATTTCGAAAATGAGGGAATTAGAGGATAATATCATTTATCTATAATATATTTATCTATATTATATAATATATATAATATTATTTATTTATAATATTTATATATATATTAATCTATAAAAAAATATCCAGAAACTTATCAAATTTATTTTCCGTATTATTAATTACATTTTTCCAATGTTCTTTTAAATTGTTAGATAAAGAAAACGTAACAAAGAAAATTTTACCAATATAACGACTTTATGAGGAACAGATTTTTGCTCCTTGTATCTCGAAAATGTGGGAGGAAATTAGAGGATGATATCATTTATGTATAATATAAAAAAAAAACAATTATATTTATTTCTCATATTATTAATGTAACATTTTTCCAATGTTCTGTTAAATTGTTGGATAAAGAAAGTGTAACGAAGAAAATTTTGCCAATGTAACAATTTTATGAGAAACAGATTTTTGCTCCTTGTATTTCGAAAATGTGGGAGGAAACTAGAGGATGATATCATTTATCTGTAATAAAAAAAAACAATTATATTTATTTCTCATATTATTAATGTAACATTTTTCCAATGTCCTTTTCAATTATTGGATGAGGAAAATTTTGCCAATGTAACGACTTTATGAGGAGCAGATTTTTGCTCCTTGTATTTCGAAAATGTGGGAGGGAATTAGAGGATGACGGTGCAGGTTAATGCGACGAGCTAGTGTACGGTTGCAATTTCGCCGCAGTGCAAACAAGAAAGAGCGGATGCAAACGCGAACGCGTCACATTAAGATGATGAACCGTAACGACGGCTTGTACATACGCACTCGGTAGCGTCTGCCAAGCGAGAGAGATGACGATTAGATGAGCGGGATGAGGGCCAGAGGCACATTGGTCAATTCTCCATTGTCGCATTTGGCTGTCGCGGATAATAACACGACGCAATTCTTCGAAGGGATTCGGAATCGCATCGAGAATCGCGCCCAACTATCCAAAGATCCACCTCTATTAATAGCTCGTATTAATAGTGACGATCGCTCTATAGATAGCAGAGAAGTAGATGCCTCGGTGATCCCCACAAGCTTACGAACGCGCATCATTAACGTAGCTCGCGAGCACAAATATATCGTGCTGCGATAGAAAGGCCGAAGCATAGACCTTTGCATAATGCATAAACCGTAAGAAAATCAACCAATCGGCGTCTTTAATTTTTTTTTTTTTTATGGAAAGGAGAAAAATAAAGGACTTCAATTGGTTCATTTTTTTATACATTATACGTCATGCAACACTGTGCTCCTGCCTATGACGAGATGACGGCGATAGCGATCTTATTCGCCGCAACGCTGAATTTGACGCGGATAATTTAACCGGGATATTGTCGCGGTCCGTTCCTCCTTCAGAGGAATGATGCGTTTAGGAATTTAGGGTATATCATTTTATTCTTATTGTTCAATGTTAAATAAGAACAAAGTGGTACCTATACTGTTAAATCTAGTGTCGAATTTATCCTAATTTGAGTTATCACTGCTATATATTGTTATTTTGTTCTAAAATAATGGATAAATTTTATACTATGTAAGTGTCAATTTGACACTGTAAAATTTAACCTAATTTGAACTGTTTTAAACTGTTTAACTCCATTGTTTTAGTATAAAATAAATGAAAGTTACTATATATATAATATATCGAGCAATGGCGACTTAAATTAAGTTAAATTTGATACTCTATAAATTTAACAATGTATAGGTACGGTGAGCCTTTATTTTGGATAGCTATCCTTTATTTATTTTTTCAAAACTCAATTTTATCTTTAATTTTAATAATATTACGGGAATTTCCTTTCTAATTAGCATTCCAATGTCTAATATACTAATGTTCGAATTTTTCGGAAACTGAACAATTTTAGTTTTATGCAAAGACAATATTAGCCCAAATGTAACCTAGCAAAATTGCAGTAATATCAAAATGACATCAAAATGAGTCGTGATTGATTGAAAAGTGACTTTTAATAATCAAATGTGCAACTATTTTGATGTCATTTTAATGTTATGATGACTTGTGCTTTATTTAGGAATTAAGATATACTGCGTAAGAAACTTGCAGAAAATGCGTAGACTTTTGACAGTCACGAATTAGTTTAAACCTCTATTTAGAAATAAAATCCTAGAATTTTCAAGTTTATCCTTTATTTTCTCTAAGAAAATATGACCGCAGTATCTATAGATGCACCCCGGATGAAGGCAGGTTTCTGAACGCAGCTCAGCAATCACGCTAATATGATTACGTCTACGTTTCGTGAGAATTACAATTGGACACTTTCGTGGGTGGATTCTCTCGCGAATGGAACTGGCCGTCTCTGAAATGTCAAGACTAACGCGCGCCTCTCGAGTCGCGTCTATGAGAATAATCTTTTGAACTGTGAGACGCAATATCAACAACCTTACATCTGCTACACGAGATGATTTCAAGAAATTCCAACCGCATTTTGACAATCGTTGATTTATACCAGCTGGACGCAGTTCGCGAGGACCTGTTGCTGCAACAATGGTATGCACGCGGCCACATCCGCATTTTCTGTACGCGCGCGACAACGGATTTATGGTGACAACACGTTCGACAATTTGCGTGTACATTAGCCTTCGGTATGCAAAGGCAACGGTGCATGACAGGAATGACGGAGGATCGGCAAAGGAGGAGGGATATTTCCACTTTGGAACTCGGCCAATGGCCGTGTGCTTTGAAATCTTATGTATTGATCTTGCTTAATCTCGCTCACACGCTCTACCTACCCCACGTTGCCCTAATTCATCTACGGCGATTACTTCCCGCGATGCTGCGTTCGGAATCGCTCGTTAAGAACACCGGTATATTGCTAATTAAATTTTGGAATATCATAAAACTAACGATCGTCAAGATTGTGTAATAATATATAAATATAATAAATGATAATAAGGCTGTGTAAGTATAAAACACAATATATGCAAAAGAAGGGCAAAGAACCAGTAATGTAGTAATAAACTTTAATTAAATTAAAATTTAATCATAAATTATAAAACGACAAAACAAATGTTTCGATTCCGCTCGAGTCATTTTCAATGTTGCGATAATATTAAAACATCGCTATAAAAATATCTAGGGTATTACATTCATAACGTGTAGTGCCTTGCTAGTCAGTTATGTCAGAATTCAAAGTAGTCAGAAAAACATTCTTGTCAATATCGGTAAAAGTGTTGAGAATTCATTAATAAAAAAGAGAGAAAACGCAGATAGATGGTAATCCATATCGCACAATGGTTTTTTTTTTAATTTTTGAAGCAAATTTGCAAGAGTAGCATCATTGCGTTATTCGATATTGTGGAAGTCAGATGTTCGCTACACAATATGAAGACTGTAATATTATACTATAGATATTTTTATAGCCATGTTTTAATATTACCGCAACATGGAAAATGACTCGAGCGGAGTCGAAACGTTTGTTTTGTCGTTTTGTAATTTATGATTGAATTTTAATTTAATTAAAGTTTGTTACTACATTACTGGCTCTTTGCCCTTCTCTTGCATATATTAATATATAAATATATTCTTTAAAATAAAATTAAAATGTCATTTCGAGTCTGAAATTAAAATGAATATACACATTTATTGTATATAATTTTAGAAAATAGAATTATACTGTAATTTGAAAAAAAAAGAATATTTTAAATCTTGAAAATTCAGCGTTTTTTTTTTAACTTTTCAAGTACATATTGTACATAATTGAGAATCTTCAATTTTGAGTGTGCACAGAGTTGATAAGAAATCATTTTCATCTTTCCTTCAAACAATCTAAAAGCTTGACATCTTGCTTTTAAAACGGTTTTTTAATAAATCGAATTGCAATTTTTTTCTTCGAGTTATCATGATTTGAAAGAATCACGATGCATTTTTAATTATTTCTATTACCAGAATATTTATTATTTTTGCTGCTGATTTTTTGCAAATTCTTTTTTATTAAAATATAATATAACTATAAATATGTTTTTATTTAATTCAATCATGGTTTAATAAAAATAATGTATAAATATATTATACATTGATATATAGATTTTTTTAATGGCAATAATTTTGTGCAATCAAAAACCGTGCAAGTACATTTTGTTTTGGAGAGATTATTGAGAGAATAGGTGATTTAAATACGACTTCCGTTATCATTAGATCCACAAGTCTCAATTAACGCAATCATTATTCAAGGTAAATTTACACCTTTTTATAAGTGAGGGTTTTCATTATAAAAGTAAAATTACTTGTAATTTTTTAATGATGATTATTTATGAAAGTCACAAAAATCTAAAGCTCCAAATTAAAATCGAAAAAAAAGAACTATCAAAATGAATCAACCATGGCACAACCGCGGTTCTAGCATTAATCCAAGAACAATATTATGTGATGAAACATTGTAATCTGTTTACACCTCAGGGACTAATCTTGAGATTCCCACAATATTTCAATGAATATTCATTGAGCCGTTCCAGATGATAGTCTAGTTGTTCGTCCCGTAAGTGCTGCAGATATCAAAATTCATCACAGTTTAACACAACCCACATCCATATGTATAGAAAAGTATTATTAGACTTTTTAATATAATTATTTTAGGAATATACATTTAAGGAAAGAATTGATATAAAGAATTTTTTTAAATTAGCATCGTTCTTAAAGATTTGGATAATTAAAGGAATTCTATCGCTATTAGTTTTTATCAGATTTGACAAAAGAGTTGTTATTTTTTTGTCAAATAAAATTGTCAACAAACCGAAGCGAAATTTCTGTCGAGGACTTTAATGTCTTCATCTAGAAAAAAATTTCTATTTTTTTTTTTTTTCAAAGAACCTCGTGGTTTTCTAACTTTAATGCAAAGTACAATGGAAAAACAACAAACCTTTTACATCGACGTAATAAAATGCATAAAACTTTATTATTTCCCGAACATAAAAGCAGAGGAGAAGTTTTTCAAAGAACGTTACAAAGTCTTTCTAACTTTGATGCTGTTTTCATTATTGTTACGCTTTGTCACAGTTGAATTGAATTCTGCATAAAATACTAGTTATGAGAGGTTGATAAAATGTTAATAGAGAGCAGCGAGACATACCTGTAATAGAAACGGACGCCACTATGTGAGATACGTTTATTGTCAAAGCGAATTTCTGCGATAAGACAGTTCGGTACAGCAACAGGTTGAAACTTTGTTCGTGGCTTCGTTGGAGGTGACTCGACAAAAAGAAACAATCGATCCATCTTAACAGAAGATTACTCATTGGCATTAATTAACAAGATCAGAAAATTTTTATTGTTCAATAATACTTCTCTCCTTGACGTGAAATATAATACTAAATATTTACAAATATTTGCGATACAGATTTATTTTTGAATTTTTGTTTTAACGGTTTTTATTTTAACGATTGATTGTATTTAAAGGGAAAATGCAATTAAATTATAGTTTTGAATTTCTTATTGGCTAACATCGTTTAATCATTATCATTATTAATCGATACTAATTATTTTAGAAATATAAGAAGACTTAGGATATCTAATTTCTGCTAAAATCATATTTCTATATTTACTCAATGTAACTATAATATAAATTGACAACATTTTTCAGCTCTACTCTCACGAGTTCGCAGTCTGTTAAAAATCAACTCACTGTCAGTTTAATATCTCATAACTCATTCGTATTAGAATCATAGTTCTTTCCTGCGTGTTTCTGATTTAAACAAAAATATATGATTTAATTCCAATTGTCGATAAACATCAATTATCTCTTGTTATATATGCAATTCTCATTGTTATATAACTATGTACGGCTCGTAAGTCTTTTACATTTATTTTAAAATTTATTTGATCAAATATTAGGTACATATTTTTATAATTTTATAATTTCTTGAAAATTTTTTGAGTATTTTACTTATTTAACCGTAGGTTTATAATTATAAATTATTAAATAAAATTTTTATTAATTTAATTATAAATCATTACTATAACATTATTAAAGTTCTTTAATTGATTATTTTTTATAAATTTGTGACTATTTCTGACACAGACAGATTATTGATTTGGTATTGTTTAAGATATTTATTTTAATTTATTACTCTTACTTTGACAAAACTGCACAGTTTCGTCTGATAACAACGGATTGTTTTCTCTTATTATGAGAATGTATATGTGTGATCGAAATTCATTATTATGAGGAAATACATAGAAAAGCGCCTCAACATTACCTATGTAAAGAATATTTTTTAATCATATATGTAATTTGAAATCAATTAAACGCACTATTTATACTCTGATTTTTATGCAACTGATAAAGACTCTGTGAGTACGAAAAATCTTGCGAGCATTGTTCTCGTATACATTTTGTAATTTAATTATACCATCTTAATTCGTTTTTATTAAAAATCTCGTATTTGCTCGTTTATTCGTTTTCCCTTATTGTGTAAATCATTTTGATTTAAGCTATATAAGCTTCATATAATTTTCAATAAAACATCCTTTGAAAGATGTAAATTAAAGTCTACATAATTATTCGTCATTATTCGGTTGACTGAATAGAGACGAATTGTCATGATTAAATTAATTTTCTAAAAATATTCGCGCTGGCATATCTGGCAAAATTAGCAAGCCGACCTGAATTCTTCCTCTGGTAATAATTAGACACGGTTCCGCTTCTAATTGGCAGCTTCTAATTAGAGCTTTGTCTTCCCAAGAGTGTGTTCGATGTACGCTCTATTATAAAATTTTCAACTGGAATTAATTATCTGCACATCGAATGTGATGTAAATGTTGGTAGCGCAAAAATTTCCCTGAAAATATAAAACAGTTACATTATTCGCATAAAATCAAAGTCAGTATCCAAATAAGTACCTTGAACTGATGATCCTGGAGAGACAGTTTTATCCAAATTTTATCGCACTTCGTTCTTATTTGTTTTATTTCCATTTATTGTTCAATTTAAATCATGGAAAGATAAGATGAGATACAAAACTCAAAGCATGCACACGTTTTTTTTCTTTAGTTTCCATCTGTCGCAATACTTGGCAATATGTCGAGCTTTCATTAAGCTCCCTAGGAATCCTTTAGTCGCAACTGAGACGTGATGCGAAGGTCGAATGACGCTCAAGGCTGCGTAGGTCGGAGACTAATTACCAACTAATTTGTTCTCATCCCGAAAGGGGGAAAACATTTCTCCTAGGCCACACGGGCAACATCGTCCGCATTTTCTCCAATAATTGCTCCGGGAAGACAGCCCAAACCACAATCGAATGAATTATTCACTCTGTCGATCGATAGCGTCGAGAATAGAACTTTTTCGACTATTCTGACTCGCGTGCATTTTAGTTTGAGATTTATAAATACATGTCTTATACAACGAGATTATATAATAAGACACTTTAGGTATCTGGAACTTCGTAGGGAAAGCTGAAATTCAAGAACGTTGTTTGTTGTACAAATTTAGCACTAGAGAGGGAATACTGTATATATATTTATAATATATTTAGATTCACTCGTAAACTTGACAAATTTTGCCGATGCGTCGGTTCCGTACAATGTCGTAGATATTTATATGGTGTCACTCTAGCTTGTGATAACGGATTGCAGGGCGGATTATTGGAAGTCCCAAGGACGCAAGTTCTGCGACTTCTGCAAGTGCTGGATCGCCGATAATAAACCGAGTATCGACTTCCATGAAGGCGGCAAGAAGCACAAGGAAAATGTCAGTAAGCGGCTCAAGGAGATCCACAAGAATAGCGCCAAACAGGCAAAACAGAATAAAAAATTCGAGGATGACCTCAAGAAAATGGAAAATGTATGATTATATACAGATGTTGATTAAAAGACATGAAAATACTGATGATAAGTAATCATTCTTTTTTTTGGACTAGGCGGCTATGGCTGCGTACTTGAAGGATGTTGAGAATAATACGCGAGATATGACTGCTGAGAAAATCATTAAAGAGAAACTGGATAGGATAGAAACAAAAGAAGTAAGTTATACTTACCTAAAATTAATCTCTTAATTTTCAATTATTGCTAAGAAAAATAATATTAGATGTAATACTTTTAAAGATTGCGCAAAAAGGAATAATTTTTTTTTTCTACGTTAAAATAACGAAATTTAGAAAATATATATATAATCATTCCTCTATTATACGTATTTTTAATTCAGTGTTTAGCGTGATGTAATATGTATATTTCTAGACGCCTCAAAATTGCAACCGTATACCGTCAGCTGCTCCAGAAACGATTCCAAGATTCAAAAACAATAGTGGACAGGTACATAAATTCAAACTGATCTTTTTAATTATTTAATGATCGAAATAATAATTAAAACATGATTGATGATGATGTGATTAAACAAAACAAGTATTCACTATGTTATTTATAAGATCTGGATCTTTAAAAGTCGGATTACTTGCGGCATCTTTGATTATGCATACGTATATTATTTTCTTAAAAAAACTAGAACGTGGTTGATCAATGCGAAGTGAACTTTTCAACTGAAACTTTTCCAGTTCTTGCCAAAAGTGGATCCTTGTGACCCGGCAACTTTATCAAAAGGTGCGCCGTCGTTTCCACGAGTCCAGCAGCAGCACAACGGCGAGAGCAGGACTCCGGGGAAAAGTAAATCGGGTAAGGCGAAGGGAAAGGGGAAGAAGACCCAAGAGGATGATCGTCCGACCGCACCCGTCAGAAAACTGTGGTATGAGGCTCGCAGTCCCGAAGGATACACTTACTATTGGCACATTGAAACGAACGGTGGGTGTACCTTTGTCGATTTTTTTTTATTTTTTTGCACGTCTGCCTTTTGGATATCTTTTTTCGTCAGACAGTAACTATAATATGTTAGCATTTCATTTTTCTTGCAGACGTTGTAACAGCAATTCTTATATTTGTTTCTTATTTGAAATAATATAATTTTCATATTTGTATGTTTTTTATTTATTATTTATAATTTACATAACTATATTTTTGTCTTTGGCAAAAACTATGTCTCTCAAATAGCATTTAAAATGTAAGATTTTTTAAATTTCTGTTATGTTGATGAAATTATGATCATGGGAGACGCTATTAGTGCTATTTGTGTCATTTTATCTTCATCGTCTATTAGATATGAAACAAGAATATGACAAAATAACGCGCATTTCCGAACGCAACTTAGGCTTATTCCTTTTCTACTTCTTATTAACATGAATTTGTAACATTGAATATGTAAGTTTAATAAGTTTTAATTCGTTTTTTTCTTAAGATTAAATATATTATGAATCATAAATAAATCTCATGTGAGGTACCTGTTATCGAGCATTCCATAAATATTATTTATATAGCATTCCATAATTATTAGAATCGGTTTGGGAGCCTCCGGAAGAAGGCTACATGACTTTCATGGAGCAAGAAGAAGAGGCGAAGGAAGAGGTGATCCAGAGAGAGCTTATAGAACAATTGGATAAAGAGGAAGCAGGCAAGAAAGCAGATATTCTCAAAGAGCAACGAGCCAACATTGAGAGAGAGAAGATGAAAGAGTTCAGGAAACGATCAGTTGAAAACGATGATGTCCAAGATGCTGAAGAAAGCATGGAAATAAAGAAGAAGGTGGTTGAAGAAGAACGACCTTACTGGCGAGACTACAGTGTACCTGAGAGACCGCAACCTTACGGATCCTGGCAAATCGTGGAGACAACGTAAATATTTTATACTATTCCGCTATACTATTTTGATTGCCAAAATGGATTAAGATATTTTTCACGAAAATTTGTCGCGGCAGCAAGTCTTTTAATATTAATTCTCGAGTAGACGATGCGTAAGTTTTCACGGATTATGAATGAAAACTGCTAGAAATTGAGCTATATTAATTGGCTGATGTACAATTATTTAATAGTACAATATTATTGTATGTATACATATATGCATAACTTTATTATACACAAATATATATACTATTTTATTGTATTAGAATTATTGTATTGTAGTAGAATTAAATCATTTGAAGATTAATTAATTTTCTATATATTTCTTTATATAGTCTATATAGATAAATGCAAAAACGTTTAATATTTTAGCAAGAAGGAACCAGTGGATCTTCAATTGCCAAAACAACAGAAACAAATACAGCTGCCCACATTTACAAAGATAGAGCCACCGCCATTACAGAGGACTTTTAAAGAAAAAACTGTTATACAAATTAATATAGGTAACAGTGACGATGAAGAAACAGCCACTACTTTTAAAAAAAGAAAAATCAGTAACAAGAACGTACGCAAAAGAACGACTGATGATTGATAATATTTATTGTGGAAAGTGATATAATCTTTTGTCTTTTAGTTTATGTTTAACATATTTTTTTAAATATGCATAGAAAATTAAATATTATCAAATTAATGTAGTAATTAAATTAGTAACATTTATAAGGCATTAGTTTGCATTTATATATAATTTTAGAATTTTTATTTATACATATTTTATTACAGAAGAATGTAAATGAGAAATGCATACTTTGTAATCTACTTAAGTATAAATGTATATTTGTGGATATACACATTCATATAATTTTAATTGTAAATAAAAAGTTTTATTCTATTTTACATAAAAATTTTGATCCTATCATAACTAATATTAATTAAATAAATTTTTTAATATAATTAATATTATTTATACAATAAATGCATTTTTGGCATCACTTAAAATAAGTATAATAATTGTAGAATTACGTACATATTTTTTATACAATATCTGTTTTTTTTTTTAATAACAGTTCTATTAAAACCAGTCAATCAACATTCATATACAATTTTTTTATATCTTTATTTGAATCTTATTATTGTAATATCTTCATTAACGTCAGTTCTGCTATATCTGTCGTGCTATATGTATATATATATATATATATATCTCATATATCAATATTTTTCACATGTATCAATATTTTTCATAGCTTTTGTAAAACACACTTGCAAGATAAGATATGATATTATGAGATTATGTTATATACAATGCAAACAGTTTTGATAAATTTTATGTTAATAAAAAATATAATGTCGGAAGAAACAATGAATCGATTAAAAGTAAATAACGCGAGACTCCCTTTAATTGTACGAAGCAACTTACATATTTACTCAATTATTTTTGGCAATACATGTCATATTAATAAAGTGTAATCAGTCTGACTTTGACAGGAGGTCGTTTATTCATTACTTAAAATTTGGAATACTTGCTCATGTATATTACAAAAGTTGTACAAAGAATAAGCTAAACAACTTTCATAATGAACACATATAAAATACTTGAACAAATTGATACTATTCCAAATTTTAAGTAACGAATAAATTTGGGAATACGAAATGGAATGTAAGGACTAAACAACTAAAATTATTTCGAGTAGTACACATTATTAGTAAAGGAAATAAAATTTTGAGACGCTGACAACACGTAAACTTCTGTACACAGTTATGTTACAACATTAAATTATGGAGACATTTTACAAATTTTTTCGCTAATAGTATTATTAGTTTTCAGATCCCTTGAACGTAAATAACATTTTCACACATGCGCCGCGTGAACTGAATTTGATCCAATGATATGCTTAATTTCGTTCTTATTTGTACATCGCACGCCATTAAGTTCATCCACAATATCTTCGCGTAACCGTCCTTTGGTCTCTGGTAGTAACATGAAGCAGAACAGAAAATTGCATACGCAGAAAGCAGCGAGGAGAAAGAAGCAACCATGCACGCCTAACAAATTAATGATATCTGTGAAGGTTTTCGTCATGACGAATGCAGATGCCCAACTTACAGAGATACTTATGGCCGAGGCCAGGCTGGTTATGTCACGGCTGAATATCTCAGACATCACCACGATGGGTCCGTTTCCCATTCCCAAAGCAAATAATATCATGTAGGCAGATAACGCTACCACCGGTATCCAAGAATAAGCGGACACTTCATATTGCAAATTCTGAAGATAATAAAATACACCTATCATACAATGACACACGCACATTCCCGCACAGGATAGCAGAATCAAGGGTCGTCTGCCAGCACGCTCCACTAATAATGTCGCTAACCACGATCCAAAGATCTGTATAACCGCTACTATGATAGATGACATATTCGGTGATAACGAACTACCGGACATTTTGAAAATCATTTCCGTGTTACTGATCTAGATGGAAAAATCGAAAATTCAGTCATTTTGCAAAAATAAAGTTTTAAATAAAATGAAATTGAAGTCTCGTAGAAGTTTTGTTAATATATTGGACGTACTATTTAGCTTATACAGTGATATGCAAAAGTTTCCGGCCAGTGACATTTTGTATTTTAATTTAAAAAAAGCCTGATAAAATTTTAATCATTATCGGGTATCAGTACAAGATGTGGATAATGAAATCTTATACTAACATCTGATAATAATTAAAATTTTATCGGTTTTTTTTTTATAAATTAAAATATACAAAATGTCTGGCCGGAAACTTTTGCACGCCATTTTAGAAAGAAAGCGAATTTGAAGGATTTATAAGCATTAATAGTATTGCATTAAATGCCTGAGTTTATGAGCTATCTATCACTGATAATTACCATCGCAAAAATGCCACAAAGTTGTTGACCGATGAACAGACCCATGACAATTATGAATCCTTTAATCGTTGCTTTGTCTCTAATCAAATCTGAAAACTTGGCAGATTTTACGGATGCGGTCTCCTTGATTTGCAACTGTATATGCGACAACGTACGTTCTGCTTCCAGACTGTTTCCAGCTTTCAACCACTTCAAAGCTCTGAAACAACAAATTGCAACGTATTTTCGAGCTTAAGGAGAATATTTTATTTATTTATTTTTTTTTTTTACCTAATCGCCTCGTGCGTACGATTTCGACGCACCAGGTAAAACGGTGACTCCGGTATGAAGACGAAAGTGATAAGATAGAAAAGAATTAACGCTATGATGACCACAGGCAAGGCACGGAAGGACATTATGCCACCCAGGATGTAAGCCACTAGTATCCCGCAATTCACGGAAAGTATCACGATACTTGCCAACATGCCACGGATACTGTCGCACGAAATTTCCGACACGTAGTTTGGTACGATGAAGAACGTAGCAGCACCATTGATGCCACTCAGAGCCCTCGACACATAGATATACATGTGCTCGGTAGCAAACATGATCAACATCCAGGCGATAATTATTGGCACCACTAATATGTAGCCCAATCTCTTCCGACTAAATTTGTCTGGTATCACCGACGTTAGCACAGCCGTGATAGTACCACTTAGGCACAAAGTGGCAGTCAACCAGGATATGCCGTTATCAGTCATGGGGTTTCCCACAGGCGACGAAGGACTTTGCAACAGTTGCGCTGACGGTGACGGCCATCCTATCACGATTCCGTAAGATAACGCCAACTGATTTACTGCAAATATATATCACGGAATAAATAAGACTTTCGACGACTCAGTAGAAACTAATTGTAATAGACATATTTTCCTAATGTATTCTTTATAATCTGTATTAAATGTCATTTTGTAAGTATCATTGATATAATGCCGATAAGAATAATTTAATTCTTAGAGTAATTTAATTTCTTAGAATAATCACACTTGCATCACTGTCTAAATATAAATTGCTTAAAAATATTAATCTTTTTTATTTTCATATGTTCTGTTTATAATTCTTCTTTATTTTTAAGTGCTGTTATATCCATCAATGGAGAACTACTACTAAAGGAAGTTCCTCTCCTTTGTGATTGAAGCCATCGCCTGCGTCGTATATCTCTTCTGCTCCTTGAAGAAGAGTCGAAGAAATCGTTCTTTCTTCTTTTCAACTTACTGATTATCGTGGCAAGGAACTGCCGCAACTTCCCTGACTCCTTCACTGACTCCTTCAGTGGGTTTTCGCACTTTTCCATTGCACGTTTTTTCAAATAAGAATGACTGCACTAATAATTCCGTAATTATTTGTCGGTTTCGAGCCAAGGGTCGACTAGGAATAAATTTGTAAAGTACCAATGCATTGATATACACAGAATGCTTGTTTTACACTCGACGAGCGTAATTCAATATGCTGTATACGAACTACAATTCGGTTTATAACGATTCTATTTACGAAAAAATTCTTGTCAAGAAGGGGTATTCTTATCTAAATGTCATTTATTAATGAAAACGTGTGAATAACAGGCACACATGGTATTCTGTGTACACAGCAAATATTCCACTTATCGAATCCATCGTCAGCTTAAAGAAGAATATTAAACTCTGATAGGTGTAATTGATGTAACCTAGAATCTCAACACGATAAATATTAAAGCCCCCAAAATGTCAAAGATACGTGTCTAAATAAATTTTAATAAATATCCGCTTCTTGTGCTATAACATAGAACTATTTTATTATTTTATTGTTGGAATATGATCTTAATCTTAAATAAGATTCTATATTAATTAAATTCAAATAAAACTTTATATTAGTCTGTTGGATTATGGACAGTCCGATCTGATATTTAAATTTGATCTTACATAATAAAATTTATGCAGTCTCAATAAAATAACTATAATTTCTTGAGATCGTACTTCAGGTTTAAAAAAATGTGTTTTTTTATTTAAATTTTAGATTTTTTTTTTTGGAGATTTGAAAATTTGGAGATATTGATTTGCGATGCAATATTTAAAATTAGCGGCGTTATGTTTAAAAGATATAGGTTGAAGATGACTCAAACAAAGTTGAGTTGAAACGTTCCAATTTTTTTGTATTAATTTATTATTAAAATTATTACGCATGTTTAAAACCAGTGTTGACTCCTATAGTCTTCATATTTATATTTGTTATTTTTCTATCATACAATAGAATAAAATATATGATTCTACTTTATCTATAGCATTTATTATCTATTATGCATAATTTATACGGGCTATGTGGCTAAGACAGAAATTGACATCGAATCGTCGTAATTAAAAGTTCTTTTTTTAAAAATATCAAGAGATACCATTGTTGATTCATTATATATACTTAACGGGTATCATGACGTGTGTGTGTGTGTGTGTGAAATTTTATTCTTCTACACAGAGAAATGGAATTTCGCTGGAGAAGAATACAATTCCTTTATCTTGTGTTATACATATAAATCATTGTGCAAGCGAGAATGTACCGCCATGATTTATTGCCATAGCATCTCCTCGCTGAGAAAGACTTAATTTACCGCTGCTATCCAACACTGTGATTAATTGATAAAATTATGACTAGAATTGATAAAATTACGACTAGAATTGATAAAATTACAACTTCCAGCAAGCTAATTTCGATACGGAACTGTGTGTCTATGTTTGCGTTTGTTGCGTAATAACGCGTACGACGACTTTTTAACGTCAAGCGGCGACGTAGGTGCATTTCACTAACGTTCGAACCGTCACGAACTGATCGTTTCATCCTTGTTTAATATTTCAAAACGATAAAGATGAAATGATGCTCGCAATCGTTGCGAACGTTAAGTGAAACGCGTCCTGATTGTAAGTATTCGAGGTCTCCTCGTAATCTCTTTCATTCGGGAACGTTTTTCTTAAAGATTTTTTTTTTTTTATTAAAGATTCGCCGAGACATTTTTCAATTTAGATTCTGCGCGTCGATACATCGCGTACGATACGTGTCAGAGCCAATCGTAAAGAATTGATCAGTTAGATGTTTAAAGCGAAATTGGAGAACGTAATTCCCGAGTTATTATTGCTGAACGTAATTGAAATTACGTTCAACGAAAATATGTTTAAATTCCGTTCTTCAATTTCGTTTTAAACATCTAATTGACCATTATAATTTTATCATATGTGTAAAATCGTTCTAGAGGTGAGCTTATCTCCAAGAAATCGCTTAGAAAGTGCACTAACCGACGTAATCGACGTTCTAGTAGCTGAAAATTTAATTCGATTTCTCACATTATTCTACGGAAAAACATCTATATACACTTTATTTTTTATGTGGTCATTGAATAGTTATAAATAATTTTTTATTTAAAAAATCTAAACTTGGAATAAAAATTCCGAAAAAATTCTATAAGATTGAATTGTTTTAAGCATTAAAAGATCCAGTTTAGACCGTTATAAGACTTTAATTTCTAGTCTTGATTGTGTTCTCGCATATACAGTCTAAAATAAAGTTTCTTAATATGGTCTGCAAGATTAATTGGATCAAAATGGACATTTTTTTGTCTCTGAGTCGTTTTTGTTTAAATCAATAGTTTTTGAGATAAAAAAAATGTCTAAACTTGAAAAATGACAACTTTTATAACTTTTTTGTCTCAGAAACAAATCATTCAATCAGTATGAATAAAAACGAAAATATTCGGCCAATCTTAAACTATAACAAGAATTTTATTTTGATCCGTATTGTCATTGACAGTGAAAACTTTATTATAATGAAGGGGCGTTCGCAGCGCCTTATATATAATATTATATAAGTGCCTTATATAATAATCAATAAAGTTTTCACTGTCAATAACAATACAGATCAAAATAAAATAAAATTCTTGTTGTAGTTTAAGATTGGCCGAATATTTTCGTTTTTTATATTCATACTGATTGGATGACTAGTTTTTGAGAAAAAAAATCATAAAAGTAGTCATTTTTCAAGTTTAGAAATTTTTTAAAAACTATTTATTTAAAAACTATTGATTTAAACAAAAAAGTCTTAGAGACAAAAAATATCCATTTTGATCCAATTAAACTTACAGAATTTTTCCAGAATTTTTATCCAAAGTTTAGATTCTTTAAACAAGAAATTGTTTATAACTATTTAACAGCCGGAGGCGTTACGACCGCTTTTGGCGCCCTACGCTGGAATTTGCTTTTGCACCCCATCACAAGAATTGTTAAGTCTCTGAAGCACCAATCTCCCGGCAACGAACTAACAACTAAAAAAACAAAAGCAATTTCCATCAATTTGCATAACACAGAAATATGAATACAATAAATTTCATATTTTCTTTTGTAATAATATATTTGACGCTTAATGCAACATACTATTATATTTTCTGGCTTTAGTAGTTTTTGAAAAATTCTGATTACGTCTTAAATTGTTATATAATCAAGACTGATTACGTAATCAAAACTGTTCGTCAATTTTTTTTTAATTGAAATCATAGCTAAATCGCACGACCGCGTTTGCGTCATTGTATTTCCCAGAAAATTCTTTATTATTTTTAATTTTTAAAAAGATACCTCTGCAGTTATCACAGACATTGGCACAGTTAATAAGATCTGTAACGCTATTGCTACATTTGAAGATTTCCAGAAAACTACTTTTAGCTAATTCATTTAAAATATCAAGTAAGGTAGAGCTTTATATTTATAAGAGTAGCGCTGTCTATTAAAATTTTGCGCCCTACGCTGGAGCATATCTGCTTAGTGCCTTGTAACGTCTCTGTCAACAACCACAATGATAAAAAAATGAAGTGTATATAGATGTTTTTCTGTAAAATAATATGAAGAATCGAATTAAATCATTTTCAGCCATTAGAACGTTGATTGATCGATTAATAATCTGAAAACGGGGGTAAATCGCTCGCCTCTATAAAGGTGGTATCTCGAGAGGTAGTACTGTATTTACCTTATTAATCAGATAAAATCTTGACGTCACTTAAAATCAGACTTGGGGGCGAGATCTTAAATATAAAATTTTATATCATTTTTTTTTATAATATAAAACTTTAACATTATCTATCGGATCATGAGAGAGAATTGATTTTATATTAAAAATCTCCTTACAATAAATTTTATCCTGCCCTTTTACACTACTTACAATTAGATAACATGCATGTCGAAAAGACATACAGGAGACATCGTAAAGATTTTAGACATACATGTTGTAGTGCATATAGCTGCTATACATAAATAAAATTAGCAAAATAAAATGTATACGGAGAAAAATGTTGAGTTAAATTAACTGGAATTCTGATGGAAAATAAACAATCCAGATTTTTTGTTACATTTACCAAATTTCTGGCTAAATCTACTAAAATTCTAGTTGAGATAACTAACTATGGGCTATGTTAGATTCCCATCTGAGTGCCATCCAGATATCACTTCGTACTGAACGTTAAACAAGAATGATATGACATCCAGGGAACATCAATAAGAATTCGAATACGCTCCAAAATTTTATTGGTTGAATCTACTAGAATTCTAGTAGATTGATTTAACCAGAAATCTAGTAGACTTAACCAGAATTCTGGATCGTTTAATTTCCATCAGAATTTCAATTAATTTAACTAAACATTTTTTTCGTGTAAAAAGAATATAAATATTTTAAATGATTCAATACTCAATAATGATATTGTCATCTAGTTTAAGAATATATTTACTATATTTATTATATTCTATAAAAAATATTTATAGAATATTTACAGAACATATATTTAGTCTAAATTAATTATATTATGCCTTACTGCATTCAAACACTTTACAAAGTAATTTTTATATATATAATATATACTAATTCAGTGTAATGCGAGCGATTAAATTTACATTAAATAGTATCAAGATTTTATTCAGCCAAATGAATTAATTAATGAAATGAAATAATTATATATATACATATATATATATTATCTTAAGATTGTATTTACATTAATTCTTAACCCTTATACACATGTCTGGATTATTCGTGTCCTGCCTATTTCTTTTTTTTTAAATACTAAGAGCACCTGCGGTCAAATACCGGTCTCTTTTCTATTCCTAAAAAAAGTTTGGCATTTAGAGAACAAGTTTTGTGCGTTATCGACCTCAATTCGTGCGTATCCTTTAACTGGCATAACTCCGAAGTTCACTTCTGGGTTACAAATGACCCAAGGTGTGTACAGAGTATATATTTTTTCTGTAACTAAAAAATTTTTATTTTTTTCTTTATTTTTAACTAATTCTCGATTATATTGCGAGAAAATTTCACGAATTATTAAAAAAAGAATTTAACTCTAAAACAATATATTAGCCCTTAATAAATGCGATTTTTGGTATCTTTGTTCTAAATGTCAATGTAATATTAAATATTATGTTGCCTGTAATGTTATAAAGAACATTTTCCTAATAAATTATAAGTTTTTTTATAACACGATAGCAATAATACAATCCATTGTTTTAAAATGTAAATGCAATATATCTTTAATTTATAGCCATTCGATCACGCATATTAAAAAAAAACATCATTTTCAGGTTACTCAATAACTAAACTTTTTGGGCAGCCGACACTTGAACTATTTTTTTTTCTTGTAGTTTATTGGAATATCAATTTTAAGATACTGAACCATACTTTTCCTTTAAACATTTTTATTTCAGAGTTTTATATATAATATTTATATGAAACAGTGCATTTTTCTGATTTTGTTAACTATATTTAGTTACAATTTATCTACAATTTGTCATGAATATAAAACTGCACAAATACTTTCTAAAAATTTCAAAATATATATATTAAAAATTGTTTAATTTATTTATATATACTTGTAAAAATGATGAAAATTAAGCCAAGACACGAATGAGGGAACGTGTGTATTATGGGTGCCAAAAACTAATGTGTATTAATATTGTATTGACGATTCCTGAGTCTCCTCCTCCCTTCATCCGTCGATTGCTTCCCCGCGAATTTTAAGACCTGATTAAGAAAGCTGACATCAATAACTTATGTCTCACGTTGATATATTTACAGTTACAAAAATCTTCATTTCGGAGTTTCAACGCGTTCGCAACGTTTCTGGAACGATTCGCAAATTTAAATCCGCGCTCCAATCTCGCGGGTGAGAGACAAATCGATAGCCACTGCATCAGCTGTTTAACTCTCTCCTTTCCCTCCTGCTTCCCTCACCGACGATTCTCCCTTAAGGTCGCCACTTGTGTCATCACGGCCATATTAGGCACGAGTGGAGGAATGAGGACGTTTCGCGATAAATGAGGCTGCCCTGAAATTTTCAAGGTACGTTTTTTTTATCCGCCGCTTTTTTCGAACATCTTTCGTTGATCGTTTATTGTCGCCAGAAGTTAAGCGACCTGAATAAAATCGATCGTCGGCAAACGTCGTCATGCGTCGTCTCTGTTGTCATTTATGATCATCTATGTATTATTTTATGATGTAAGGCAGATTTACTCAGCTGCGTTACGAGGTTCTTCCCGGTGGATTGCAAGGGACAGCCTGCGAAGCATGGCATGGCATTGCAATGGCACTACGAACCAAGAGATGGTGACGAAGTTGAAAGGTAAATGACCTCTGCGACCGTCGCAGGATCGATGCGTAGGAAGGACGGACTTAATTATCGCAATTAATAGCACAGAAGTCTACTATTCGTTAGAGTTACAATTGTTCGCTTTGTACGGCAATTAGGGACAGATTATTCGCAGATGCTGGTATACTGGCAACGGACAGAGCAGAAGCCGCTATGCTCGCTGTTGACAGAGCCAAATACTGCCACGAACCAGATCCTTACCTCGATCGTCCCAGAAGAATTGGTTACAACGTGACCATCAGTGCACCGCATATGGTAAATGCACATTTTACCTGTTTTATGTCTTATGAAGCTGATATTTGAATAAGTTTGTATGAGTCATTTTGCTTATACATATGATATAAATAGAAAAAATATATAGCTGTGAAATTAAACATCTCAGTAAACGCTAACTAAAAATAACATAATATGAATATTATAATTTGTTTACACAATTCAATGGCTCATCATAGCATTTACTTGTTGACACAAAGTATGATACAAATACAAGAAACATATTTCACAATCGTCTACAGATTCTAGTAAATGAAGTAAGGTAACATCATTGTTATAACTTCACACTCAGCAATATAAATTTAATAAAACATATGTTGTACATAACAGTTTCATTGTTTAAAAATTATAACATTAATGTTATATTGCTTTTAGTTGGCATTTATTGGAATGTTTATGAAAATGTATAAATAATAATGTAAACGGCATAAACTATTAATATAATTCTTATGTAGTTTCAAACTAAACTTAAAACTGCAATTTGTTGTGATGCTGCTTGGCGTCGATTCCTTTCAAATTTATTACATAAAGTTAATTATACACTTAAATATTATAAATGAGTATCTATATAGAAAGATGTTAATAGGATTTTTTTATTTACCATTGACCAGGAATATGATATGAAATGGGGTTATCAGAGTATAACTCCATTTTATTTTATTTTTATGTTATTTTGTGTTAAACATATATTTGACGACTGCAGACTTTTCAAACAAAGATATTACCGTATCGTACAGAAAATTATCACCAAAGATGATATACATTTCTTAAGATTTAATCTATTTGGTAATGGTTTGATAAACTATGTCCATATTTCTTGCAGCACGCGTACGCATTGTCTATCCTCTCTGATCAACTCTTCGACGGCGCCAAGGCACTTGACGTCGGCTCAGGCTCGGGTTATCTGTCCACTTGCATGGCATTCATGGTAGGCTCAGGCGGACGCGTAATAGGCATCGAGCATATTCCCGAACTCATAGAGATCTCCACTAGGAACGTTCGCGAGGACAATCCGCACTTCCTCAAAGAGGACCGCATCAAATTTGTGGGTAAGCTGTCGATACTCCGTTAACGTTACAGTTCCTTCTGTTATTGTCCCTAGTAGTCCTTTCACTCAGACAGTCGAAGCTCCTTCTCTCGTCAATGTTATGCCTTTCCTTTACGTCTGATTATCTGAATTTTCGTGCAAAACTCATTGCACGATGAGAGAAAACGTTCAAGAAGTATTACATGTATGCATAGTCCGAATAAAAGAAACCCGTGATCTATCCACGTGGAGTAGGTATGTACGTTGCCGTGAAGAGTCGAACGGAACACTGTCCACCAACTGTGTGGCTTTGCTGTAAAGGTAAAAGATAAAGACTGCCGACTAACGACAGGTCATTATGAATGCGCCTAGTGGGAGACGGCAGATTGGGACATCCTGCTGACGGCCCTTACAACGCTATACACGTTGGAGCAGCGGCCGAAACTTTACCGGAGACGGTGAGCATGAGCGATGAACCGTTAGTATACTGTCTAAGAAAAAAAAGAATAGATACAAGTTATGTTCCATTATTCACTACGAGTATTGTTCACGGGAACGTTAGTCTAAGTTCCTTACTTTAAAAGGCTGAAAATTATAAAATTGTAATCAATTGATCAATCACAGTCGAATATTAAAAAAATAATCAATTATGATTGATCAATTTCTTACGGCTTGTGGCCTCTTAAAGCAAGTTTGTGGCCTAGATTTAAGCGGCGTGTACAGTGAGATTTTAAAGTGATTTAAATGCTTATTCTACAATAGCCGTAAACATAGTTATAAGTGATTGTGATTGAATTGATTATTTACAGTCAAATATTCTTTTCATATTTGACTTGATACCTGGCATTTGACTTTTTATAAATTAAAGTTTTTAAAAAAAATGATAATATTTCGTTTGTAGTTCCATATAATATATAATTTTTAAAAAATGACTCGTCCGACTTTAAAGTAAAAAGATTGTTAATATATTTTGATTCAGAATCGTGGTTGTAATTCTTTGTAGTGATTTTCTGATCGTTTGTAATAGAGCTGTTTAAAAATTACAAGAAATTTACGATAAACAAGTTACGTAACTTAACCAATTTTTAAGATATCTCAAATCCATTTGACATCTTCCTTAGAATCGTTTGTAATTGTTTATAGTGATTTTCTGGTTTTCAATTATTCCTGGACTCCCCGAATCTTATTGGTAGTCACGAAAATTTACTCAGGATCGGCAGTCTTTAATAGTATCTCGTCGGTGCCAATATTAATTCAGATACCTGGTTTTGGTCACATTTTCTAAAAGCCTAGTTCGGTCTCTATCTTCATGTATATAATGCATAAAGCAAAAAAAATTAACCGAAGTTTTTTATTTCATGGAAAGAAAAGGAATGAAGGACTTTGATTCATTTTTTATGCATTGTATGCTCCTATCCTTATGCATTAAAAATTGTATTGTAAACGTCGTACATTATAGGTTTTCAGTACTCGCAATAAATAACGGAACATAGCTGTAGAATGTAATATGTATAAACGATGTAATTTTTGTAGCTGATTGATCAACTGGCTCCTGGAGGTCGACTAATCTGCCCAGTCGTGGCCATAAAAGGTTTCCAAAGGTTACAAGACCTGCTACAGGTGGACAAGAGCACAGACGGCGCGATCACAAAGAAGAAGCTGATGCAAGTTTCTTACGTTCCTCTCACGGATCCCACCACTCAATTACGTAATTAGAGTTACTAAGGTGAGGTGTCACGACGGAAAGAAACGCAAAATTTCCGAGGAAACGATCGCGTATCAGATTAGTAATAATCAAAATTTTTGTATCTACAAATTTTTTTCACGCATGCGTAGATGTGGAGTGCACGCCGTCTTCAATTGGGGATATCAATAAACTATATATATTTTGTACCTACCTTGGTTAATTCCTTCGCATTTCTTCCACTAATTAACATATTGCAGTCGCAACTACGATTGTTTTCCTCTTAGGAGACACTAATGTCGTTTTATCTTTCTTAACATTCAATAAATAACAAAGATTGAATATGTCGACTGTGTTATCTAAAAGGAAAGCAGCTCATATATAGGGCATTCCATGCCAAGCTAGCCACTCACTTTGCGAAATTTAATGGATTTCGTTCATATTGCTTGAACAGTTTGATGAATAAAGACTCTACGCCAAATAATATACCCATACATAAAATTGACGAGCCAGTTCGGCAATCAGTTAACATACGAATCTATTATTCGGCATAGAGTCTTTATTCATCAAACTGTTCAAGCTCAAGCAATATGAACGAAATCCATGAAATTTCGCAAAATAAATGCTAGCTTGACATGGGATGCTCCATATGTTGCTTCTATATACAATAAAATGCTTTTGTGTTATCATAGTCTGTTATGTAATACTGATTTTGTTGTAATAATACTGATATTATTGTTCCATAAATATCTTAATTCATTTACTGAAAACTTCCATTAGGACATGAGAAAAAATTATAAGGCATGAATAATTGAAAATATGAATAAATAATTGAATTAATTATAGAAAAATAAATATTTAAGCAAATAAGATATATTTTATATCTTTATATAATATATACTTCTAATCGTATGTATTATTATAAGTTCGTAAGTTTGTTTCTGTGTTAGAAAATTGCACTCGTTTATATGGACAAATATCTCTCTTTCTCTTCTCTCTCGATTATATTTTGTAGGAAAAATAAATCTTTCTACTTAAATAAAAGAGAAACGCCGTATTAAGACAGTATTAGACAGTATTAGACAGAGATATTAATATATTTCTCTCTCTGTTATCGATTTTGTTAAAACTACTACCCTTCATACAAAAGTATAATTACAAAAGTCGACTCAAATTGTCTTGTGTCGCGATTCTGATTAGAGGGTCTCTACTTAAATTAAACTGTTAGCTTAATGGCCATTCTACAATAAGCCATTAGTCATATTTATGACTAATGTCTGTAAAATTATAGAATGCGTGTAATGGCCGCAGCATAGACTCTCGCATAACGCATAATGTATAGTACATAAGAGAATCAACCAATCGAAATTTTTCTTTTCCATGGAATGGGAGGAAAGGAAAGATTCTGATTAGTTGATTCGTTTATGCAAAAGTCTGTGCTGTGGCTTTGAAATATCGACACTTTGCATAGCCGCATAAACATATACGTAAAAAAAGTTAACATTGACTAATCACAGTCATCAATTTCCAACTTCTAACTTCTGATTTATGACTAATGGCTTATTGTAGAATGGCCATAAGCGGGGAGCACAAACTCTTACATAATGCAAACACGTAATGCATAAGAAAATGTACTGACCATTCTACAATAAGCCATTAGTTATTAATCAGACGTTAAAAGTTGAAAATTAATGACTATGATTGGTTATTTTCCAACTTCTAAGTTCTGATTTATGATTAATGGTTTATTATAGAATGCGTGTACCAATCAAAGTCCTTCGTTTTTTTCCATTCCATAAAATAAAGAATTCTGATTGGTTGGATTTCTTATGTCTTATGTGTTGTGCATTATGTAAGAGTCTGTGCTCCTTGCTTTAGGGTATATTTACACAACTTGCATGGACGCATAAACGTATGCATAAAGAAAATTATCCAATGATGTAATATGTTGAAAATCTTTAAATAAATTTATTTATTGCGAAAAATATTATCTCAGCCGGGATCTTTAACATTCCGTGCGAGCGTTCTAAGCCTTATAGATTACCGAGGTCTTATTATAGTAATATTCTTCGCAATAATCAGTATATGGAAACAATGTCTTTCTTTTAGATAACGTAATAAAAGATTTCATGGTTTTACAAGTATTTCTAACGGCATTCATAGTCATCAAGGACAATTTAACCGGAAAAAAGTTTGAGGTTCTGTATCTCTAAATTCTTATTTTGAAATGAGACTTGAACTGTTATCTACCTGAAGTTCAAAGTATTCTCTTTGCGCCTAAACGTCAGGTATTTTACGCCAAATTCAATTAAAGGTAACGGAGTTGTGTTCCGTAAACGTGTTTTTCACAAAAAAAAACAAAAGAAATTAAGTTAATACTCTTATAAAAATTCTATTAATTTTTTTACTATTTGACATCTCTCCCCACTCTCCTGTCTGTAATTTTCCACAATTTAGGTAAGATAAACGATGAAGCAGATGTTTGTAATAAATTTAATCGCGGATTTTTGTAAATTATATATAATATTTTACATATAATGTTATACACAATATCTACTTTTACTGAAATATTACAGGTAGTATCTATGGGTCATATCTAATTTTATAGACGTTTCCTAAACATAATGTTCTATAAGCATTGAGGAAATGTATTGCAAAACTAACATGTGCTACTGAGGAACCTAAAAAATAAATTTATATTATTATGTTAACATTGTTATTATATTATTATATAACATTATTATTATATTATATTATTATAACATTATTTTTTTAACTTAATGAATTGCTTTAAATAAATTTAAATAAATTATCTGGATCACGCGTACATTTGTTGTTAACTGATCCAAATTATTCTCTGTTCTCTATTTCTTATCCTTTTATCGCAGTATATACAGTAACGCAACTCTTTGTCAGCAGCTTTGATGTTAGTGTTGGCGAAAATGGAGTGCGCATGCGTGAAATAAGTAAGTTGCCCCGTCTCTTTTCCTCCCTTTTTTATTGTTCTCTCTCTTTTTCTCTCTATTTAAATAAGCGTTTCAATGTTCCACTTAAACATTTGTTTTTCAAGCATACATGGTTCAGAATAGAAAATCAGGAGAGTTGCGCTACTATATATACTGTGCTTTTATTGTGCGGAGCTCTTACACCTATTTTTATTATGGTGGTATTAGTGGAGTCTTCCATGTGCTCCGGTTCAAGTGTTCACTCTGCGTCTGGCTAAAAGTACACTAATGTAAACCTGTTTTGTCGGAAGAAAAAGAGCTTTTAGAGCTAATGTTATAAAGAAAAGTGAGGTTTTGTTATTTTAATTGCATCCGAATACTGCTATATAAAAAGACTAGATTGATAATTAAATCAGAAAGTATGTCCATGCTTGCGGAGCGCCGGCAAAAGCAAAAATGGAGCCTCAATCCACGGGGAAAGTGGTGGACCGAAGGTAAATATGTGTGTGTTTAACTATAGCATCTCAAAAGTCAATAAAATTAGGCTTATTCGACACATTTTTACATGAAATGAAAGAAATCTGGCGGAAAAAAGTGACGCTCTATTCCATGAACTAAGATATTAAGTATTAAAGTTGACAACGATTGAGGTTAGGAAACCTGTCAGCTGCGAAATAAGGTCTATAATCGTACTGTTGCATATGGATTTTGACTTTCCACGCGAAGCGACTCTTATGCCCGATTCTCACCTCTCCTCTCCTCCTGCAAAGGACCGCACAACTTTCATAATTGTACTGTTGTATATGGATTTCGGTTTTAGGATGTATAGACAGTAGCTTATTAGACTATGCCGCCCCGAACAAAAAAGAAATAATATCCTATCCGCTTGGGACCTAATTGCCTAGAAGTTGCATAAACAGTAAAAAGACTGCTCTAAAAAGACTATTCTCACATCCCCACTGTCTTTATGGATTAGAAATATTCCAAGCGGACACTGTTTAGACTGCAACTTCTGGGCGATTCCTAAAAGGAAATTCAGGCCACAAGTGAGTAGGATGTTATTTGTTTTTCATTCGGGATGGCATAGTCCCAAAACAATAAGCACTATACTAAACAATAAGTCTATACTCCACTGTCTACATGACAGGTTAATGATTGTGTTACATAGTAATTCACTTTAGTCAACGTCAATGCTCAATATCTCGCTTTGCAAAACAGTCCCAGACTTTTTTCTGCCAGAGTCTTTCATTTTACGCAAAAACGCGAATAAGCCAAATCGAAATCAGAAGTGAGAAAGCTTTTCTGAATTACCCTTATTTTGTTTGACAGATTTCCTAACTTCAATAGTTATCAACTTTAACGCTTAATATCTCAGTTTGCGGGGCAGAGCAACACTTTTTTTCTGCCAGATTCTTTCATTTCATGCAAAAACGCATCGAATAAGCCTAATTTTATTGATTCTTGAAGTGCGGGGATTAAACTGAATAATAACCTTTTTTTTTTACAGTAGAGAATTCGTTTTTAAAGCAGAGAATTTGTGTAGATATTAATTGAAACAGAAAATACTTGTTTTAGCCTCACATGTTCTCATGTTCCTTTATGCCATCGATGTGACAGATTTTTTTAATCAGAATAGTCGTCAACTTTGAGTGTGTTTGGCGAACTCTGTTAGCACTGTTTATTCTATCGTCATTCATTAAACGTAAAATAAGGATAGAATGACACAATAGTGCTAATGTGTGGCTTTTCAACAAGCAACAGTGTGACATAGTGATCATATCATCTTTCTTTAACATTGGCAAATAACAAGGATGTAATGGTCCATTATGTCATATCGTGTCATTTGTATCGCTTGTTGGAAGGTACACAATAGCATCTCCTTGAACGCACTCTTTAACAATTAATAAGTCTTGCATTGCTTGAAATTTCCAAAACTTTTTGTACTTAAAAGGAGATAAATATATATTCGAATGTTGGAACAAAAGAAAGCAAAGATGCAAAAAGTACAAGCAAAATGAACAGATCTAAAACCTTGCCACAGAGCAGAGCGACACTTTTTTTACCAGATTCATTTCATACAAAAACGAAGCGTCGAATAAGCCCAATTTTATTGATTTTTAACATGCTGTAGCTAAACTGTATAATTACCATATATTTGAAGGTATATAAAAGCTATGGTTATGAAGACTTTATTTCTTTGATGACTTATAAATTATTACATATCTAAATATTGGATCCATTATACACAAATTTGTAACTTTGATTCATATTTTTTGTATTAATATGTCGACAACTTTATTAATAGATTCTAACAAATTTGGCCAGAGAATGTTGGAGAAGATGGGTTGGACAAAAGGAAAAGGACTTGGCATTAATGAACAAGGCATTACAGAATTTTCCAGTACATCGTACAGGAATGATACAACTGGTAACTAAAACATTCATAATTTTCACATAGAAGCTAATTATTTCATAAGTGTTACACTGTTAAAAAAAATGGAAATAAATTTCAAGCAGGTACATAAAAATATTTAATGCTGTTAATGAGATGAAAATGAGAGAGAAGTTACAAATAATTTAAATATAATGTTCATATCTACTAAATTTCGTGCAAATCCATATAGTTTAATAGAAAGTATATTAAATTTCATAAAATTTTATGAAAAGTACACTAAGGATACAATCAATTTGATGCTACGAATGTTTTAAAATAGTTGATTGATCAATTTGTAAAATTTTTTCTTTTAATTGGTCAATCAAATGTTTCAAAATATTTGTAGGGAAACTTTGACTGCAGCCACAATTTCATATACATATACGCAAATATACAAATTTCGATTATAGATACAAAATTTAATATAATGTCATGAAATTGAATTTAATTTGTGTAATTTAAATGTAGATTAAATTTCATGATATTTTTCACAGTGAATGTTTAAGCAGAATCTTATTTCTTTTCTAAAGGTATAGGATATAACAAAAATTTTGAGGCATGGACTGAACATCAGGAAAAATTTGAAAGCTTTTTACAACAACTTAATGGAAATCAAGATCAAGATGCTGTTGAAAAGGCAGTAGACACTAATTTCAATAAACAGTCTATTGAGCTGAAATCTAAACAAAGTCATGCTCGTATACAGTAAGCATATTATTTTCTAATTTCTGTAAATATAATATATAAATATAAGATATGTATATACGCATATTTAGACAAAGTAATTTGTATGATGTTTAAGTATTTATAAGAATATACTAATATTTTTTAAATAAAAATACTAATAAATATTTCTTATTATATAATTTAAAAAATATATTAATTTATTTGCAGTTACAAAAAATTTATGCGCGGCAAAGATGTAAGTAGATATAAATCAAAAGATTTGGCAAATATATTTGGCCAAAAAGAATTAATTGAGAAAACTCAAGTCATGATAGAAAAAAATAATATCCATGAAAAAGAAGCTGACGGCAGAGACAATTGGTATGGAGTTAACACAATTAATGGCGGTAACATGGTTGACTATTTTAAACTTAAGTTAAATAGTAAGAATATGACTGATTGCTTGAAATATAATGTAAAATCAAAAAATGATACGAACTTATCAAGTATAACTAATAATCGAACAACTGATTCTGAAAGTGAAAATGACCAACATATTGGTTTTGAGTTTACACCAAAAACAGAAGATACATCAGTGTCTAATTATGGAGCGTTAAAAAACTCTGATGATAAGAATAATTATGCTTTTGATAATCCTTGCTTGGGTTTGAATAGTTCTGTAGAAACTACTTGTAGTACCAATGACTCTTCTGCAAAGAAGAGAAAGAAGGATTTTGAAAGTGATAATTCGCATATCGTTAAAACAGATAAAAATAATGCTAGAAAAAAATTAAAAACTGAAACTATTGATAATGATTATAAAAATGGTTTTAGTAATCCAGCTCTTAATCTAGACACAAAGTCTGAGGAAGATTGTAATGGCAAGGAATTTGAAGTATTCAGAGCACAGCTTGGCCTTGAAAATTGTGGTTTAGATCTGACGGATGAAAGAAATAACAAGAAACGCGTAACATTTAACGATCATGTCATGTTGTACAAATATAATATAAATTCTACTAAAAAGAAAAAGAAAGGAGAAGTCACATTGGATAAATTTGAAATTGAAAATAAGAAAAATAAAAAGAAACGGAAACACGAGAGCACTATGACTTCTACGATGAATGGAATTGTTAACGAAGCATTAGACGTACAAATATTAACCGAAGAAATTAATGATAATGAGTTGAACGAACACAAGAATAAAAAAATTAAGAAGAGGAGGATAAGTAAAACGTCCAATCTGGAAACGATACAAGAGTCACCAGAAAAGGAAATTGAGATCATTATAGAATCAGAAAATACTTTAGATTCTAATATTGAAAATGGGGAAACAGACAATGTGGAACAAAAATCGAAGAAAAAAAAGAAAAAAGACAAAAAAAAGAAAAGAGCCAAAGTTGAGGATATTACAGTACTTCGTACCATAAACGAAAAACCAGATATTGAAAATATAGAAATAATTAACAATAAAAAGATCCTAAAAACTGAGGACAGTAAAGAAGAAGAAACGGTATTATCTAAGAAATATAAAAAGAAAAAGAAAAAAGATAAGGAAAATTGCAAGAATGAAAAACGTATTCAAACTGAAATAAATAATGATCAACAAGATATTAAGATATTGGATAAATCAAACTCAAAACAACAAAATGATTATTTAATTGAAAGTGAAAATAAGGCTGCAGTAATAATTGAAACATTGCAGTGCGCAGTTCCTGTCACTGAAGAAGAAGAAAAACCATTAGAAAAAACTAAACAAAAGGAGAAGAAAAGAAAACACGTCAACAAAGAAGAATGTTCGAGTGAAATTAATGTATGTAATATAGAGAGGGAAATCTCTGATAAAGAAAACGCCGACAAAGAACAAATTTCAAATATCAAAAAATTAGCAAAAAAGGATAAAAAAAGCAAGAAATTAAAAGATAAGAATGTATCGGACGTAGAAGATTCTTCCAATCTTAACGAAGAAGTTGTAGACTTAAATGTTACAAAACAGGACAAGATAGAAAATACAGAATTTACTGATACACCTTCAAAAAAAGGAAATGTTATTAATATTATCGACAATATAATTAATAGTCCATGGAGTGTAAAAGCAAGGATGCCAAAGAAAATGTTAATAACACTTTTCCATAACAATGCAATATTAGAGTTTCCAGGTTCTAATATTCACAATATAAAGGGATATGGTATAGATGTTGAAAGTGAGCAATAATATGTGGAATAATTTTGGTATTGAAACATTTTTTGTAATAAACGATAAATAGTCTCTGGCTTGAGAAGAATTTTATACTTATAATTATATAATTATATAAAAATATAAAGTAACTAACAGCTCAATAAAATTAAAAATTCAATACATCAAAGAATCAAAGAATTATTATCAGCCAACGCTGGATGTTACATGCAGAAATAATAATATAATTGTCATAAATAATAAAAATTAACAAGAATAAATTTTACAGATCTTTCGATCTTTAATTTAGTCATTCTTAATAATAATACACGGTTTTACAGCCACGCTATCGTCGCATCTACATATTCCGCGTAATTGTAATGACAATGTAATTGTCTTATTGTAATAAGTATATATAACTTATTATAATAATTTGGAGAATTTGAAAGAGGACAATCACTTTCAATGTACATATCGACGATTTTTTATGTTTATGACATAGCAATGATATTTATGTAGATTTTAATCAATATTATCACTAATGACTTAATGATAAATTAAAGATCGAAATGTCTGTATAATTTATTAGTATTATTACTGTTGATTTTTATTATTTATGACGACTATATATTATTCCGCATTTAGCATGTAGCGCTGGTTCATGATAGCTTTTTGATATTCTTTGATGTATAATAATATGTGTATGTTATAATTACAAATAATTTTATAATTATCATATATCCATTTATGTACAGAATGTTTTATTTGAAATGTAATGGGTCAAATATTGTACCTCAGAAAATATGAAAGATATGAAAAAATATTTTAGACGAAAGTGGAATGATTTCGGGAGACGTATTTTAGTCACGTTGTTTTTTTCTCCGGCGTAGTTTCGAATGACTCCTGTTCGCGATTGATCTGAAATTTTACATATAAGTTTTTGATGTAAGAAATAAAAACTTATAGTCTTAATTTCGAAAAATGAAAAATAAATTTTTGTTATACGACAATATTTATTGACTAAAATCTAGACCGATTAAGGAAATACGATTTTTCACGCGAAACGATTTCCATCCCATTTCCTCTTCTGCTTAGAGGCGCGCGATTTCCTCGCGAAGCGACTTCCACCCTACCTCTCCCCCTGTTTAGGAACGCATAACTTTCATCTCATCTCCCTCCCTCCCTTTCCTCTGTTTAAGGGTGTATGATTTCCACGCGAAGCGACTCTCATCCTACCTTCTCTCTGCCAAGGAACGCATGATTTTCTACACGAAGTTGATCTATCTAAATGAAAAGTGGTAAAATAAAAAAAAATTTTTTTCATTTTTCGAAGTTGAAACTGTGTTTTTTATTTTTCACATTAAGTAGAATTTGTCTGCAAAATTTCACGAGCGGGAATTTCATTCGGAACTATATCCTTTTTTTCTAGGTATAAGCCTTATAAAAATTTTATGAAGGTCACCTCCATTTTTAAATAAAATTAATTATATGAGTTTTTTAATATAATATGATGCCTCTTATTATTCTGCATATAAAAGTATTAAGTTAGAGATATAAATAAATTTATGAGATATTGTATATTTTAACTGTGCACACATTAAGATAAAAATTAAATATCGCATAAAGGATTAATTTTTTGATAATCGTATCTTAATACTTTCGTGAACAGAATAACGAGATAAATTAATTAATATAAAAAAAATACATAGTTATTTAAAAAAATATGTGTATAGGCAAAATGCATAATTTTTTAAAAAACGGCTTATACGTTTGACATTAAATGCATGTATGTATATAAATATACGTGTATATATATATATATATATATAT
>NW_017304438.1:1428497-1444374 GCF_001594115.1 Trachymyrmex septentrionalis | reverse complement strand
TAGACAACAAAATCTTATATCAAAATAGCTTGAAATATACGAGTACTTTATATTTCTTGTTCAAATTTTTAAAAATATATAATATACAAAATTTATATTTTCTAAATTTTTTAAATAGTTCTTTGATTATAATTATATCAAATGTATAAATGATTGATATCTTTTTTTATTATTTACACATATATAATTCTTTATGCTAAAATATCCTAAATTATGCTAAATTATCATGTATTTTATTGACATCTTCTAAGCTCAAAACTCTTTCGCGGATATGAGAAACAGCTTCCAAATCTGATTCATTTAATTCTATTACAATTTTTGGTGTATAATCTTCTTCTGCTAAAAGTACATAGTATTCACGATCTTTTAAAAGACCTTTTATTTTGTTTAAGAGCTTCGGATCGCATTTAAACTGTAACAAAGAAAACGTTAGTAAATAAATTGCAATTTTGACAATAAATATATATAAATTATAATGTTTTTCCATATGTATATACAAATATGTATGTTCTTCGTCACATATTTATAGCAAAAGATTTTATTTATAATTCTTTAGAATGTAAGTATTTATTGGATACCTGGAAATATTCCATATCATTTTCCATGAATTCTTCTACATCTTCCGCACCAATGTTAATAGCATCCTCCATAGCTTGTTCCAAATTACCTTTCTTTTTAACTATGATACTGCCCGTATGAATAAACATGTTTTTGACAGAAGTATTTGTGGTTTTTCCTCTATATATATAAAATTAAAAAATAAATATTAGATAAAAGACATATATTTTGAAGTATTTAATTCATGGCTGTTATATAAAAGAATTATATGTTGAATATAGATTATTATACTGGATGAGTCAGTTAAAATGTTATTGATTTATATCGGAAACAACGCATTTTAGAGAGAAACGTTTCATACACAAAAGGTGTATAAGCGACGTAAGAAAAGGACGTGTAACTAGTTTTACCTTGGGAAGTTGTTTGAAGATCACGTCATCATCAATTTCTTAAATAGAATCTCATATATTTCATTGCGTGTTCTTATAGCTTACTTCGAGAGCTTTCCAAAATACTATAATAAAATATTTTTATATTAAGTACTTTTAAAGTTATGAGGCATGAAAGTTACAGTGTAGCTGGAATTAGTATTACCTAAGATGTCTGACCGACGGATAAAATCTCTTGAATGTTGTTCAAGATCATGATCTAAATAACATTTATCAAGATCAAGGCCATTGGAGGTTCTTTTTATTTTCATTTTTGCACTACAAATTCATTTTTATGTAGAAATGAAAATAAGAAATACAATCTCGATGATTTTGACAAATGTTATCTAAGTCTTGAACAATTCAAGAGGTTTACCAGTTGATTGGACACCTTAGGTAATGCCACCGACGAGATACTATTAAAGACCTTCGGCCATGAACAAATTGTCGTGACTATTAATGGGGCCCAGGGATAATTGAGAAGAACGATAACATTACTGACAATTAATAAAAATTTATGATTATTAACATAATTATTTCGATGATACATTATTAAATTCGTGATTTTTTATTACATAAATGCTGTATAAATAAGTATGCATACTTTTAATGATATAATATCTTATATATGCCGAAAAATTACACTTTTTCCTCTGCAGTTATCATCTCTATTGATAACCAACCTCGGATGATATCATTAAAATCACAATTTTAAAAATCGAATATTATTAAGTTCTAAACATATGTACAAAACTAATAAATTATGAAATTAGTACCTTATTATTAATTTATTACTCTTAATCACTTAAATGTTAACAGGCACGCGAATTTTTATAAGTGCCGAAAATCTTTAATAGTATCTCGTCGGTGTTAATGCTAATACCGACGGCACTGTAACTTTCAAGCTTTATAACTCCAAAAGTATTCAACGAAAAAATATTTTACAGTGTTTTAGAAAGCTCTCGAGATAAGCTATTAGAATATGAAATGAAATATATGGGGTCCCATTTAAGAAATTGGTGATTATCTTTTTGCGATCTTGAAACAACTCTGCAAGATCAAACCAATGGCGCCATCTTATGTCCCTCTTCAAACCATATAGCTTTTGTATGAAACATTTTTCTCTAAAATGCTTTGTTTCCGAGATATAAATCTGTAACATTCTAACTGACTTATCTTGTATAATAAAGTAAAATTTTGTTTTCAAATATCCTAAGATGTTAGACCTCTTCTTTTCAGCTAAACTTCTTACACAGTCCACTTTTCTTCTTTTCTTATGTTGAAGCAAAAGATGGATGATGCAAGGAGTTTAGTTCAGAAAACAAGCTTAATATTTTGTATAACATATTTCGAATATTTATAAGTATATATACATGTTAGAAATATACATATTGTTCATACTTGGTTTTTTTAAGTTTTGAATTAAGCTCAATTAGAAAAGACTTGGGATTATCCGTTATATAACATACGAGCATGATATAACCATTTGGCCCACGAACTTCTATTACACCTGTTTGAGTCTTGTTTTTCCGTGCCTCCATTTTAGCGAGCAAAGACTTTATTGATGCTGCAGGCATGTCCGCCTTTTTAGCTCGTTCAATGACTTGTGATAATTTTAAATTATTACTTGGGTTTGTAGTGCCACCCTCTAAAAGAGATTGTTTTTTTCACAGTAGCATAATGCAACTAAGATTACATAAGCAAAACAAAATTTAATATTTGATTCAGAGATTCGACCATGTATGCAGAGATATTATGTATTTTGATGAATCTCTGAAACTGAATTCGATATCCAAATTATAATTTTTTTTTTCATTAGAAAATAGCTCGATTTTTCTGTATTTTAACAGTCAATTATGATCTAGTTTTTAATATACCTTAGGTAAATGAGAGAAAGTAAGTTCAATGATAATAAACAAGCTTATAAAGTTAATATGCAAATTGACAGGTTCAATATACGCTGAAAAATCAAACTATATTTCATCAATAGGAAAAAATTGTAACATGAAGCGATCTTCCACATTGTATTCAGTTTTACAGTCAAAATACATAGTTTAATCTCCAGATCAAAAAAATTTTTGGTGTTAACCTGTGTTGTTATTCATTGCAATAAAATTAAATGCATTTTATAGCAAACACACTTACAAAGTACGTTACAAAAATATATTCAAATAAAGCTATTAATCACGCAAGTAAAATCTGTTTGGTATGCTTCGTATACATATATGGGATTTTATTTTAATAAATATAACATAATAAACATTACATTACCTTGTATTGCAATCATCATTTGTATTTTCAGATGATGAAACAATACCATCCGTTTATTATCATTTTCTTCTTTTATGTGCTTTATATTTTGCCATTTGCTATGACCGGCAAATCTTTTGTTGTTTTTAGATAAAAAATAAATATGTCTATTGAACAGTAATCTGTTGAACATTTGTGTCATTTTTGAAAAGGGTTATGGTGCATCACGTAGCAGACGACAAGGTTTTAAAGTCCAATGTTTACGATGATAAAAATCGATCCTAGATGCACTGAACTATATATACACTGAAATGGACATCTTCGCAGTGATGCATAGAAAATCATAACATCAATTGATCAGCGCCATTTTAATTTAGTCAATATAAGAGCGAATCAGAAGCTTTCAGGTGCTCATGCGCACTTACGCTTAGTGTTTAGTGAGACGCATATGTCAGCAAGATCATCGTGTGTGGGATTATATCTGAAAAATTACTTTGAAAAATTATAAAATCGCGTAATTGTAAAATGTGCAAAGCATCAACATGAAGTGTTATGTGCCTGGGTGTGAGCAGAGAAATGAAAAGGACATTTCATTTCATAGGTAAGAATTTTTGTATTAAATGTATCAATTCCTGCATATGTGTTAATAATGTAGGATATGAAAAGTATTATTAATATTATTTTATTAAATGTACTAATAAAATTGAAGTGATATTTTTTTTAATCAAATTTTTCGTATCATTCATGTCCATATAGATTTCCATACATCGATAGCACATCGATCGATATATCGATCACAGCGCGCGCGCGAACGCTTCTGATTCGCTCAAATATTATCTTAACTAAAATGGCGGCTGATCAATTGTGGCACCGATAAGATACTATTAAAGACCGACATTCTTATGGGAGTTCGCGTTTCTTGTGAATATTGAAGTGATTGAGAGTTAAAAACTGATAATATTGTACTTATTTGACTAGAAAAAGACGAAGGGTAAGTTGAACCCAGATTAAAGTTAATCTACATTGGTGGAAACGGGCATTGACTATCAACCATGATGGAATTGTGCTGCTTTTGGCCATCCGGCAATGGCGTTTTTTCGGTCTTATATCTTAACTCTTATTAGAGGAACTCTAGAATTGATTAATCGCATTGATTATATGACCAAATTGTTCAAATGTGATTTGTTAATTCTTTTTCTGTTCGAAATCTCGGACCGATTTCTAGCATCGTGGACATTGAACTTAAGGCCAATATTAAGCCTTGTCTACAATAATCGCATAGATTGTGTCGCATGTCGCGAGTAGTAGCATCGCAGGAAAATTTGTCGCATGCTGCAAGAGTGTCGCTAAATGAGCATCCACACTAGTCACAACAATTGTTTGTACATAATTTAACAATAGATTCTAAACATCAACTTGCTGTGCTGTAATTGGCTGAGCTCACGCCTGTCACAGTCGCAGAAAGTTGAAGTTGCCTCAACTTCGTACGACAAGAGTATTCTCCATACTCTTGCGACTACGACAGTCATGCGACTATATGTGATACTTCTGCGACATTTCATATGACATGCGACACAGCGCTTATGCGACTATTGTAGACGAGGCTTTACATGCGCTTGTTTTTTTTCGACAAATTTTTCAAGCTTTTTAATTGGTTATAGAACAAAAAGATCTGAAATCCTCTTTGTCTCGCAGCTAATTACCACGCTTGAAAAATTTGTCATACAACAAAAACGATGGCCGCATGTAATATTGGCTCCAGTCTGTTCGCTTTTTAATTTTTACCAAATTATTATTGGTGTTTTCGGTCCGATCGGGGCCGTGTTTATTATTCCTAGTTCAGACTGGAGACGCAGCAAGCATCAAGCAGTGGAGTAAGAACCAACCAATGATATTTTTTATGTTATTGTAAATATCGCCTCGTTGATTGGTTACTGCTTCGTTGCTTGACGCTTGTCAATCTGAACTAGGCATAAATTAAAGGTGTCTTATTTTCACCTGCTGATATTCGAAGCTCATTTTTAACATCGAAACAAGTCTCGTGATCAAAATTAACGCTTAATATTTGTCAATTTTTATCGTGTGACTTGTGCTTTGATGCTAAAAATAAGCGTCGAACGTCAGCATGAAAAGACACCTTAATCCTTGCAGTGAGTGCTCGCGATACGGCGGCCATGTTGATTTCGCGCCATTTGAAGCTTGAAGTGAGATCGCTCCGTGCCTCTCCCGTGTTTTTCGTCGGAAAAAAATGAATCGCGTAGAAAAAAATGAGTGTTCCTATAATAAGAGTTAATACAACGAAGTCGCGACTTTTGATTGATTGCCTAAATCCGCCATATGTAACAGGTTAGTCAAAACAAATGCGAATTTTAGTTTCTCCATAGAATTGAACGTCACATTTACGTCACAATAGTCAGTCGAAACAAAATATGTTACTGGAGATCATGTCTGTCTAGGCATGCGATCGGATTTACGCATTAAAACACAACGCTTCAAAATCTTTTCATCCTCGTTTGTCAAATGTTAAACAAAGACAATGACGAGCGTTGCCAGCATGAATTGAACCACGGCCCTAATTTGAGCTCCGGAGCCAAAACGCAAAACCATCGACGTGAAAAAATTCAATGTTAGTAAAATTTTAGAACTACGAAGTGTTGATAAACGTCACTAGGCTGCGTTCCCACTTAACGTTCGCTCATGGAATCATTTCATCCTTGTGTACCGAATGTTAAACAAACGATACTCGCGAGCGTTGCGAGTGTTAAGTGAAACGAAGCCTTATAGCATTTTTCACTGGCAGAACTGGTGCGCATTCAGTGCGCATTAAAGTTGTACATTTTATCTAGTCTGACTGTAAGAGATCTCAATAAAATACCCAATGTATATTTTATCAAATATCACAATAAAATGTATTAAGGATTTCGTGGTTTAATTTGTTTTTATATTTTTATTAAACGTATATTTTTATGTCGATTTGTGTACAACGGCTTTAAAGCGCACTGAATACGCACCAGCTCTGTCAGTGAAAAACGCTATTAGATTGCGTATCAACAGTCCCCGGAATCTTACATTGAATCTTTTTGCATTGATGGCTTTGCGTTTAATTGGCTCCGAAGCTCAAATTGGACAGGCCTGCTGTAAGTTGTCATAACAAAATAGTACATGTTACAAAAACCATGATGTAAAAAACATATAAAAGCTTGTATGTAAAAGCTTTTGACAACGCCACACTACCATGACATTGTGACATAATAATACTTATGATGAAGCGGACATTCGTACATCATCATAATTATTGTGATGACATTGTAACTGTGACGTTTAAGCTATGGAGGTAATATTTAAAAATAAAAAAATAAGACAAGTGTCATATATAATTATTAATACTGTAAACGAAGACAATACTATAATATTTTCTTTTTCTGATGCAACTGATATCAATAAATATTTAATCTTATATTTCGTATATCTTCGACAACGTCATACATGCATAGACAATTCATTACATTTAAATCCTTAAAATACAAGATACAATTTGATAATTCATCTGTCCAAATATGAATCACTAGAATCCGTCCGTTTTTTTCACCTATTCAGATACTTATTCGAATGTTACCCATGACCCATGTATCACTCCATTCTTGTTGTTTATAATACATTAGACAAGGATGATATGACACCTGGGTAGCATTCGGGTAGGAATCTGAACATACCTTAAAATGGTTCAAACAATCTCTAAAAATTCACTAACATCCCAGGTAGCAAGATGTCGTCTATTTAACGTCGTTAATTAGTCATTCTTATGACGCATGTGACAATTAAAATGACGTCCAAACATTAAAAATAACGTGGATTGCAACCCGGCCTGAGACATCTGATGTCTCAACTTTTGAACTTTATGTTGTTTCATATGGCCCAACAATTACTTTCAAATTTGTATTTAGTTAAATTTTTAGCTACTTCAGCAAAATTGTTTTTTGCGTATAATAATTATAGCAACGCAATTCTTTATAAAAATATTTTTTGTCAAATTGATCAATTAAGAATAAAAATTATTCTATATTTTTTCAATATAAATTTTATCGAAAACCATGTTGAATTTGTACCCTTCTTTGTGATTGCTGTTATGACAAGCATAAATAAATATAATAAGAAACCGTGTGTTAAGGTTTATTAGAAGGTTTACTTCGTGATAATTACTGAACGTAATTAACTGCAGCGCTCTTTTCTTAGACTTTCAGAAAAAAGAGAAATCAATTTTGTCCCCGCATCAAAGAATCCACCTCGTGAATTTGCTATTTGACACAGCCATGACAAACAGAAATAAGAGTGCATGGAGTAAAAGTTTATTTACACACCTTTTTCCCTCAGGTTAATCACTGGCGGTGTGGCACGGGAATCAAAGGGAACAGTGCGGAGAACCCCATCCACACAGTTTCAAAGGAACCAGCGGCTACAAAATTAACACGATTAGGCTGGCGGTGGACTCGCTCGGGGGTAAGTAAAAAGAATGGCATCGAACGATCGAGTCGACTAAATTTAGAAAGTCGAGGGTGAAGGCGCTTAACAAACCGGTAAAGGGTCGATATTTAATCCGCGCAGTCTTCATCTTAGAGGTCATAATGGACTTTGAAAAATTGTCGGTTTTAAGCACGCAATCCCAAATAGCATAGAGAGTTCGAAAAGAATTTAAAAAGAATTCTGTCATATGTCATTAATTATAAGTTCACTTTTAGATGCAAAAAAGAATTCTTTTTGCATCTAAAAATGAACTCAAAATTGATGACATATGACTGAATTATTTTTGAACGTCTTGTGCTATCTGAGATACTAGGGTTATTAAAGATGTAATATCTTTAAGACATCTTATATCTCCCTTTGATATTCATCCGTAAATTATTGATATTTTCCCCTTTGATATTTATCCGTAAATTATTAAAATTTGTAGTTAGTTATTCGTTAATTGTAATGGTTCTTTGCAATATATTTACTCAATGAATATGCAATGAATATGCGACAATATGAAAGCACGTATGTACTATTTTAAATGTATTTCATTGTCGTTATTTATGTAATTTCTAAGGATACACCGGATATCCAGAAAATATCCGGTATTATCTAGCACTTTTTTACTATCCGACCGAACAGTCAGATATCACTATTATCCAGGGAGGTATCCAGTTAAAATTTGATATTATTAAATTGTTGATTTTTTCTTATACATATATGTTCTAGAAATGCATATTCATGATGCTATATCTTATACATTGTCGCAAAATTACAATTTTTTTCCCTATAGGCTTTTTTTTTATAAGATTTTTTCAGAATCCGGTCGCATATCCGGAAAATGTCGGATATTCGACACGAAGAAATTGTCTTCTCGGATATCTGATGTTACATTCTGCTCGGATATCCGGTAATTTTACGATCCGGTGCATTCCTAGTAATTTCCTCTTTGGCACGTATTATTAATAGTCAAATAATTTAATACGATCTATTTAAGAGCTATTGCGTTCGTCGGGTTAATCTTACCTGTAACGTAATAGGTGGATAAGGTTATTACAAGTTTATCCCCAAAGTTTAATTCACCAGAATCATTTGATTTTGAATTGCTACGTAGCTCTGTAATTAGACGTTAGTCGATCCAAATTTCAGGATCAATATTATCCTTCATCGTTTTTATATGTGTTATATTTCTTATTTAACTTTCTTGAGGCTTCCACGGGCACTTTCTGTACAGAAATTATGCGTAATTTAATTTCGCGTATTATATTATCAGGCTGTTCTTTGCCCTGATGAAGTGAATGTTCACGAAACATTGACATTCTAAAAGTGGATTTGAACACAGAGATAACCCGCGAAACGCATAATTTCTATATTTTTTAATTTGATATTTTATTACGCATACAATATATGAACATAATATATTCAAATTATAATGATATCGCATAGCATTTCATTAATAAATTACACGAGAAACTTGTGTACTGTTCCGTTATCGTATTAGTAAAGTTAATTAATAGTGAAGAGTGTATATATGTATGTCCGATATCAATCATTCTCCATCTCATCAGATCGTTAGTCATTCGAGATGGGTCACAAGTGCTCGACTCTGGTTACAAGTAATGGAATAATAGCGACTAAATGTAGATCGCTATTGTTTCTATAAATGACCACAATTTTTTAGTTAAAATAAAAAAGATATTCTGATATATTGATTGATGATCTTTTAGCTTCTAAATTTAATTGATATGCAATGTAAAAGAATAATTGTCATTGAGATTTAATACAATATAAAAAGTGTACGATAAAAAACACTATAAAACATTATTTTGGATGAAAGAAAGCTAAATATGAGGTCAAAAAAATATTGAAATATTGAATATATAGAAAATATTGATCCTCTTTGTAAAAAAAGAAACGTAAATAAAAAATTAATATAAAATGTACAGAAATATACATATAGAAAATATATATATAAAAATTAAAAAGTTATATTAGATACATCTTTTCATTACGAAATGTTGCTTTATATGTATATGTCTTTAAATTTAAATGTATATTATTTTTTTGTAAAATAGAGCTATCAAAAGATATCATTAAGAGCGAGGATACTTAATACAGATTCTTTATATATTTTCTATAGTAAAGGAAAGAAAAATTTGGTATAGTCTGATACTTTATCATTTTAAAATTAAAATCTATATGCAATTAATACCTACTTTTTAAATATTTAGTTATATTTATATTGACGAAACATAATTAATAAAACGTAGAAATATCGGAGTATTAAAAAAATTTTTCTTATCGAAAAAACTGAATTATTTCGATAAAAAGCGACGCGTGTGAATAGTACACTTAAATTCGCGCAAATCGACAGGTCGTTCTATCAGAATAAAAAGCTTCGGGCTTAATGACCGTCGCGCGAGTCTCTTCGTCTTCTCGCTCTGATTTTTGCCGAGCACGTCCGTTTTCTTTCCCTACCGTGGGTATGTCGTCGTCAGTGCGTATAGGTGTACACGTCGTGTTCAATTTTATGAAGGAGGACGCGTGGGGGTGCCGACGGGGATGGCGACGTTTAATAAAGGGCGTGGGTATGTGTATATATGTGTGTTAGGGGTGCTAGTTAGCACGGCGCTTGGCGCCGTCGACGACGTCGCCGTCTGGACGCGTATAGTCTCTCTTCGACGTTCTGCACCGACGACCTCGTCTTTTAAAGCACACACTGACGCACAAACGATGCTTCTTTAAACAGCGATCCAATGATACGAAATAAAGTAACTTGGCGTTCAGTTGATGAGTACACCGACACACCGCGTGCATTCTCGAATATAACTAAATAACGAACTTAATAAATGAATAAGACCATCAAGATGCATGGGATTTTATTCGTTCCATTGCGTAACATAATAGGATCGCTACGTGTTCAAGCATGGAAGATTATAAAGTTTCTTCTTCTTCTTTTTTTTTTTTGTTTTTTCCCGTTTATTTCTCGAGTTTGCACTAGTAAATATGAGGAAAGGCAAAAATGACTGAGAAATAAGTAAATAAGTATGAATTATAAAGAATAATTTATTTAATATTATATAATATAAGAATAATTTATATAATATAATATTATATTATATAATATGTAAATGCTCGAATTTCTAACAGCTAGGCTACAATTTCTCAAAATATACCTGTTCTTACATTTTTTTTTTTAAATATTGCAAGTTTATGTAAAATTGCATTCTTAAGATTTTACGTTTATACGATCGACTTCTTTCCATTCGTCAATCGGATGAATTCTTCTCTGCTAACGGACATTTTACTGTCAATTTTTGAGGATACTTTGACCTACCGTACGAGTTATTCAATTTTCAATCCGATATAGAAATATCCAATATCGATTGAATCTCGTCTCGTCGTGCTCGCGGACGTTTGCTCGATCATCCGGTGTATCTGTACTTTCAATTGAATAGGTTACTATGCACACTACTCCAGTCTTTATTAGCCGGCCGTGGTAAAGGGAGAAGGTCGGTCGGTTTGCACGTAATCCAAGTTAACATTCGGGGGATTAGAACTTCCTCCCACCCGTCCTCATTCGTATATTCTGCCCCGCTTTACCCGGCCCTTCGCCGCAGTCCGCCGTATTTAGTCAGCAGTAAAAGCTTTAATGAAAAGGATCTTGGTTTCACGAGGCACTAAAATCGGTTATATTGGCAGCGAGGAGAGAGGTTCGGCGAACGAACGCCCTTTATCGAACGATCACATAAATGCAACCCCGTCATCTCTCTCTTCTTTCTCTTTCCCTCTCTTTTTCTTTATCTCTTTTCCTGTATCTCGAAACTGATACAAAACTTTGGATTAAAAACACGTTCGGGGAAGCAACGTAATATAATCGTGAAGAAAGCTCGATTGAACGAAGTCTTCGACTATGTAGGTAATACGTACGAATAAACAGCATAATATTCGTTGATTCATCGTTGCATCGTTCTCTTCTTCAGTCTGAAGGATTATTATACATAGACATGTACAACGCGAGATGTTTTAATTTGCAAAAATGTCGCGGCGAGGCGTTTTGTTAAAATTGCGACCTGCAGACCAGCATCTCCAATAATTGATGTACATGTAATTATAACTACATACGCGCGAAACTTGCATAAATTGATGTATACGTCAGCAATGGCACATTATCGATATCACGCAAGTATTGGACACTCATTATCGTAAACGTCGACGCGGCGACAGACAGTGTTGTCTGTCGATTGTAAGTCTTTCCTGATACTTTATCCTCCACAATGTGCTTGCGAGTTTAACGGCGTGTTCCCATCATTTATTAAATTAACGATCAGTCATGAAGCTCACCTTTATTGGATGCTTTTGGGTGAGCATATGGGAAATAGCGGTGGTTCTAAAGCTACAAGCTATATCTTAAATGGAACAACAGCGAAAGCCTATTAATATTATTGTCTACACAATTAATTAATTAATTAATAATATGTTACATTTTCTAAATAAACGTGGTACACAACAAAAATAATATACATTATAAATTCTTATGAATTGTTAGAAAAAGTTACGCGCGATTTTTCATCTGAGCGTCTTGTTTCTATGAAATTAGTGCCCCGTTTTCCAAGTTTTAATGTAACTGATTAAAATTATAGCTTTTTCTTAGAATATTATAAAATTTCTGATATATTTCTTGTACTAAAGTTTCTGGCTGATAACGTTTCTTGTGCTATAGAAAAAGAGTTCTAGTGATTAAATGTATAAAAACTAGAAGTATTAAAAATGATATCTTAATTTTATGTTTTAATTATGAAAATTGATAATAAAACTTTTTATCTTAATCAAAACCGATTTTAATTATAATTTTTCAACAGAATTCTTTGAATAATATTTAAAATTAAAGAAAAAATACTAAGTGTCTAAATATAAATTTAAATTCATGAAAACTACGAAAATTGTCACATAAGAATTGAAAAAGTTAAAGAAGTTTATTATTTTTTATTTTTATTGTTTTGAGTCAAGTTAATTGCCACGATTTTTTAAAAATGTAACTTTAGAATGTCTTGAGAAAGAAAATAAATATTCAATATATTCAATATAATTTTATAAATAAGGTAATTAGATCCTAATATGATCCAACATGATCTACACGCTGTTTGTATAATTGTACGATGAATTTAACAGATAGCACTAGTAAATCATGCAGGCTGTCTGTCTGACTCGATCATCAGTTTATTGCTCAGTTTGTTTATTCTGTAATTGCAAAGGAAAATTTAGAACGTTGTGGTTATGATGCAATATTTCGTAGGTAAGAAATTACTTTTTATAACTATCAAGAGATAGTATTACTAACTCTGATAGTGCATATTATTGTAGTTTTATATTTATACTTCACAACTTTGCTCTATATATATTTATACAAGTAGCACACAGCGTTTATAAAGCGTTAACAAAACGCTAAAAAAGCGCATATAATTGCTTTTTGCAAACTAGTTGTGCTACTTAGGTTTACAATTTTGTATGTAGTTTACATTTTAGTCACGACATTTTGTTTATAACTAAAGAAAGAAAATTCTTTGTAAGATAGAGACAAATAATATAGTTAACCTAATAATAAGTATATCCATCGACTGTAACAATTTTTTTAGCACTTCTGTACTTGCATGGATTTTAATTCATCTATTAAACATTTTGGAAATAAGTAAATAAATAGAAAAGTAGTTAAATTAATAAGTAAAAAAGTCAATATTTGGAAAATAATTCTTTCTGAATTTTTATATGGCAGTAAACGTATCAATATTTTAATAAACTTATAATCTTATAAAAGTAACATTGAATTACTTTATTTTTCATTTCTTTTACATATATATTTTTTTTATGAAAAAGAGACAAACGTATATTTACATTTAGATCCAATATGCTCTAAATGCTTCTTTTACTTAAAGTCCTTACTGCGCCTTATATATTTGAAAATGTTTTATTTTTAATATTTAGAAATGTTTCTTGAACGTTTCTGAGTTTAACCATCACTTTTCAATATTGAATTTAGCAAAAAATAAGAAAAATTGCAAAGTTTGTGTAACCCGTATAAGGTCTTGTTATTTTATATATTTATATTGAAATACGTTTTGTAAAAGATAGCAATTAGTTTCACAGAGAAAAATGCTTGGTTTTTATAAATCCACAGAGAAAGTGGTAGTAAAAAAAGGAAAACGGATTCTGCATGTTCCGTTTATTCAAACGGATACATGTTATTAAAGATCTTATGGCAACAATTCTAAAAGTAATATGTGTCATAGTGTCAAAAATATCGTAAAATAGAGTTCTCGCGTTTAAATTAAAATTGGTTTCTGCTTAATTGAAGAAAATTATCGGAATTACGTGTAAAAGGGCAATAAGCGAGTATTGGGGTATGATTTATCATAGTAATCAGTTGAATTATAGAATGGCATTTTATCAGATTAACAGATAATATTAAGGTCATTTGAATAATAAAATAGATTATTGGATTTTCCTCCAAGTTATATTCTTAACTCATAAATAGGTTTTCTTAATACGCGTTTTATAAACGTTACTGGAAAAATGAGATGCTACACGGAAAGAATGGGTTTAAATGGAATATCTAAAAATTTAGAGATAAACATAAATCTGCAAATAATCTTGTTGAATCATTAAAATAATTATGTAAGTAATTCAAGCATGCTGCAAAAAAGGTTTGATATTCTAGTAACCAGTTTGAGTCATACATAATATTATTTTGATAGTCCAACAAAATTTTTTTCAGATCTGTATTTAGCTAAATTTTTAGATATTTCAGTAAAATCGTCGTTTCTGTCTATATATATTTATACATGATAGAAAGATTAAAATCACTTTGGTATTATTCTTCGAGCTTCCTTCGTATAGTTGATACGGTTGTTCAGTCGCTTGGCAGAACATTAACACTGCCAAGAACAGTTCGAACATATCTCCTCTTTTTGTAACTCGCGATTTTCGGATTTCATCGAAAAACGTAGTAAATTCATTTCACATATGAAACGCGAGAATGCGATCTGGTAAGCGAGAGAGTATTTCAAATGCCATCGCGCGACGCCATGTATATATAAGAAACATGACTAGCCAAAGGCAGACAGCTAGCGCCGGCAAGAAAGAGGGAAACGGAGACTCTTCCTAGCAGAGGAGAGTATTTCATCGTTCTTTCGTGGATTTTTTGCGGTGGATTCTTGCCAAGTCCTGGGCGGGTATTACCTCCTTTGAATCTACCTCGAACAAGGCTTGATCTTTAAGACGCTCGAGAGTTAGGTTAGTAATTTGCGGATTATACGAGCAAGACGCCCGGAGAGGGATAGCAAGTGAGGAAGAAGCTGGGGTAATAGAAAGGAAAAGAAATAGCATTGCTGGTGAACTCGGCCGAACGATAGTATGCACCCTCGTCTGTAATTCTCTGACCTTTTCTCTCCACGTTTTCTCTCCCAGTTTCTCTTTCTGTCTTTGCCACTCTTTGCCGTCACTCGCCCTGTTTTCACCCTGTCTCGTTTCTCAGTCGTCGTCTCGCGCGATTCAGCAACTGTAGAGCAGTCGCGAAAAACTTTCCATTTCAATAACTATAGTAATGTGCTATTGACTCATGGACGAAATATACTTGTCCTTTGATGATGATGATAGCAATTTATGCTACATTCTATACTTAATCTTTGATGATCTTTAGATACTCTATAGGTCCATCACTAGAGTCGTTGATAAGGGATCAAGATTATAGAGAACTTACAAAGCTTCGTTTCCTGAATGTGCTGTAATTGATCGGCTTCCTCCTTCTCCTTCCTCAAATGAGTTTCAACGAGTGCGTACTTGCAACAAACTCGTAGATAGTGCATTTCTTCGATAAAAAAATTATTATATTATTCAGCAAAAATTGTTTCATAAAAAAGCATGTATAAATATTATATTGTATATACATAAACTATACAGGATATTTGGAAAATAATGATAAATCTTTCGCATAAGAGCAAAATGGACTAGACTAAGAAAAAAAGTCCTCGACCTTTTTGCAATTTTCGCAATAGTTAACAAGATATTAATTGCTAAAAATTGCTGAAAATTGGTCTTCAATAATTTTTTACTCAAATACTTTATTATATAAATTTTTT
>NW_017304438.1:1423763-1428397 GCF_001594115.1 Trachymyrmex septentrionalis | reverse complement strand
TATATATATATATAAGAAGAAAATAATTTTTGTCTCTTGCAGTTTTTCTGTAAAGTTGATAGTATTTAAATAAAAAATTATTGAAGACGAATTTTCGGCAATTTTAGCAATTAATATCTTATTAACTATTATGAAAATTGTAAAATGGTAGAGGATTTTTCTTGTGTATATATAATTATGTATGAAATATGTCTATATATTTTTTGTAAAATTACTGTTTGATACAAGAAAAATAATATATCTAATAATGAGACAACAAAAAATTATTAAAAGTATAATTTTTGCATTGTTCCTTTTACAAAAAATCGAGTTTGAAGAAATGAGAAAGAATTATTCATACATATATGTATATCTAATTATACATATATAATGATTTATATATATATTTATATATAAACATTTTTTTTCATTTCTTCAAATTTGACTTTTTGTAAAAAAAAATACCAAAATTATTATTTTAATTATTTTTATGTTTTTTATTGTTATTTTTCTTGCACCAAATAGTAATTTTATCGAAAAAGAAAACTATATGAACATATTTTATGTATAATTATGTATGTTATATGTATTTATATGTTTTCATATGAACGTTTTTTTATTAGATAGATTAGCAGTATTAATCAGCGAATCAATGTTATTATATTCAATTGTGCTGTTAAAAACTGTTTAAAAATTTCTTTTTCTTCGAAGTATCTATTTTAATCTAATTGGAGTCAAGAGGTGAAATATTGTGTCTGTATCAATTAATTTTCTTGGAAGTAATATCATTAAAGAACGTTTTTATATTCAGATTGACGTTTCTCTCGATGTGCTTGAGAAATTTTGTTTATCATTTTTACAATTAAGTGAATTTATGGATTATTCGGTACAGCGACAGAGAAATGATGGTACTCGCGGGAATAGCGATAGGCGTACATATATAACTACCAACCTTATAAATATTACGATAATTAATGTATCGGAAATGGTACTATCGTCGCACATTAATTTTAGCAGACATTATTAACAATGGAGTATGCATCATTTTTTATTTTTTGAATAATTTCTGAACGTGCTGAAAAATAAAGTTGATAAATTCGAAAAACTCTTATAAACTAGTAAACTTAAAATATTAAATTGAAATATGATATTATTATGGACATAAAATTTAAACTGTTAACTTTTACTAGAAAAAAATTTTACTTCCTTATATACACTAAATAATAAAAATTGTTAAATTGATAATCGAATTTATCGTTGCCTCCTTTCCGCGATTTTAATTGATTCTCTCGCTTTGCTCACTTCGTAGATACTGTGAGAATCACTGTCAGCTCAAGGTGTTTTAACAACTCAAACAAAGATTATCATGATTAATTTATGTACTTGCGTACTTGTATATTTGTATATCTTTTGTATAAATATTTTGCACATTAAAAGATAAATAGTGCACGTCTATATAGTAAAAACATTTTATATTTGTATTAAAACCGGTTTTTGTTAAAATTTTTGTGTTGAATTTTTAATGTTAAAATTTCAACATGTAAAATGTTTGAGTGTTAATTTATAACAATATGATTGTGTTATTTAAATATTTTGTGTTAAAAATTGATGTTCAATGTTAGTATTAAAATAACACAATTTATCAGTAAATGAACAAATAACAAAGAAATATATTTTAAAATATAAATTCTAAAATAAATTAATAAAATGTGTTAATTAAACATATATAGGAGTTTTTAAATTTACTGTATTAACGTAACATATCTATTATACCTAAATGTTAAATTTTACATTACACGATTTGATTACAAATTTGTTACATTTTTTGTATTAGTTATGTAATATTTGTGTTACTTCTTTATATATATATTCATCTTATGTTTAATTAAAACGAAAATTTTGTTCGTTTGGAAAATATATTAAATTTACATGTGAAATATATTAAATTTTTAACATAAATTTTCTAACTGTGTATTATGCTTTTTTAATATTACTTTTATGTTTACTTGCTTTCTCTCTTTTTTATATATTTAAAAATGCCAGCAATCCGCTTAATATAGCAACTCAATTAATATTATCATAAAAAAAATAGAAAGATATTAGAACAGAAGCTAGAGCTAGAACATCTCGGTATAACAGTAGCTACAACGATGGAAAAGTACAATGTTTTTGGAAACGTATACATTACGTCTTGTTAAAGTGGTATAATAGTCATGTCTCCCCAAGACGTCCTGTAGGCGGTGCGGCGAGTAAATAGATTGTATTTAGAGGCACTCAGCGCACAGCGTGTGGTTCACTCAAAACACGCGAGAAAAGCCGCATTGACATTATCGGCTCACCCTTCGGTCCTCCTTTCGAGTCAGGAAGCGGCCCCCGGGGTGCCCTGTAAGTAACGCACGCACAAGGAGAAAAATAAGGGATTCTTTTATATTGATAGAAAAGAAAAAAGAAACTTACATGACGATGGAGTGCTGATATTATCGTAGTACAGTGACCTAAGTATATGAAACTTGCTAGAAGTCGTATATGTGCATTTGCTGGAAAATATAAGATTATGTTAGTGCCAAAAAAGTCTCTCGTATTTTTATTTTATTTATATTTTTTAGTTTTCCTTAGATAATTGTTTAATAGATTTTTTTCGATAAACTTCTATATATTACATTAGATCCTTACCAACAGTCTGAATAATGAAGCCATAATGCATATGCATCATATTTCATGTGAGATAAAAATCATACATATACATATATGTGTACACTAAAAAAAAATGTATTAAATTTCAATAAAATATTTATTTAAATAGTACCTACTAAACATTTATTTACAGTAAATTAATATTTACTGTAATAAAATAATAATACTTAAATATGCAAATTAATAATTCTTATATCAAATAAATATAAATTACATTTAGTAAATATTTAGTTAGTATAATAAATTTCATAAATAATTATGAAAATTTAATACATTTTTTTCAATGTATATACAGAATTATTTATAACGCTGTTATCGTTTTTTTAACAGTCGTTTTTCTATCTATAATGGTAATGATATAACATTGTTTCATTTTTACGATAACGAATTCAATCATTATTTTTATCATTATTCTTTAATAATATTCCCTATTATCTTTATATCTGTTTAATAGATCGCATTATTTTTGATTAACGAAAATTTTTAATATACCTATATGTAATGTAAACTATAAATTTTCAGTATTAACAATGATTATTGAAATGCATTTTTAGTAACGATATTATAATAAAATAATGTTTAACAAACATTTTTAATATATTTATGAAATACAATTTAAATTTATAAAAATAAGTATGTATTAAAGAAATATAAAAATATTACTACAAAGTATTATAAAAAATTTATTAGCTAAATTTGGTGTGAAGAAAAGCGTGACGTAGAGATTAGCTTAGAATTTTAAGTTTTAATATTGATGTTAAAATTACTATTCATTGTTTAAAAAATTTTTATATTTAATATCCTATTCTAATATCATAAAAAGTAACAAAAACGAATCGTTATTTTCTATGTAATAGTAATGAGTTACAGTCACAGTATCAAGTTACCTTTGAAAACTTACCTTAGAAAAGAGTAACGATAATGAGTTATTTTTTATAAAAAGTAACGATAATGGTAACGCGTTATTTTTATAAAGTAGCATTTTTAACTCTCTTTATATATGTATATAGATATAAAATTTGTTCGTATTTTTAAGTACGTAATATGTCATTTTTCAATATTTGTTTAAAATCAATATTACCTTTTATCTATTTAATCTTTTATATGGCAGTGGAAAATACTTTTTACCTTTTTTTTTATTTTTGTCATGTAACTGTTTACAGTTTAGTGAGACCAAATATGATTTCACATTTTTCTCATGCATTATTCATACTTCTATTATGTTTTCCATAATTTCTTTATACTTAATTGTTTATTTGTAATTATTTATTTAATAAAGAAATAAAGTTGAAAAAGAGCGATTTTTATTAAAGATATGACCTTTTGGAAAGGTTACATATTGTATTTAAGAGACTTAAAAATTTTACTGAATATTTTTCGTGTATCAAAATATAATATATATTTTTTCCAGAATTTTTCATACGCTAGATTTTTTATTAAAAAATTATTTATTTAATGTATAAAGATAAAAATTACGCTATGTTACAAATGTTGTATGTTTCTTGCACTTTTATCTTAAAGAGTCTTTAGTAAATAGAACTGAATATGATATGACCTCAAAAATTGTCTGTTACATAAAGTTTTCGAAAAAGGTGAGATTGAACCATCAAAATATGTGTTTTCGTCCTTTTTCATAAATTCACTATTAATGAACCAAATGTTTCAATAACTTTAGGAAGATCCAACATTGAAGCTTGGATCTCTCGTTGGACCTTTATCTTTTTGTTAATATCTGAAGAACCTTTATATTGTGTGTCTCATTTATATTTATTCAGACTTACACTAATTTACTTCTATATGGCAACCTTATTGGATCTACTGGATTTAGAGTTTTTGAAATTTGACTTAAAATTTGTAATTAACGATTCAAAAAACAAAACATTGCAATATTTCACGGAAACTCGTTTAAGTAGAAATAATGTGCTACAAAAGGTTAAATTAAATCGCATATATTCTTATTT
>NW_017304438.1:1419251-1423663 GCF_001594115.1 Trachymyrmex septentrionalis | reverse complement strand
ATATATAATATATATATATATATATTAGCGGTATAGTATGATATAGAAGCTTGTGAATTTGAATTTTTTTATTTAACTCAATGTAATCTGGTTTTTAATGTGACATTAACTTCAACTATTCATTGACTGTGATAATAATTTATAAAATGTAGCTTACGCAAAGAAGAGCTTCATTCCCGAATATCAGTAACTTATTCATGTAACCGATAAAGTTAGATATTTTCGCTAATTCTGGAAGCGATAATTTTAACGATACTTTTCCGATAATTTTAGAGATATACTATATACGAGTATCGATCAATTTATATGTTTACCAATTGTAAATTTTCCATTTTTTCAATGTCTATCTATTCTAGTATCCTTAATAAATAAGGGCTCTCAACGCTTTTGATCCTAACTTGAAATTTATGTTTAAAATTGCTTTGACTTCTAGCTCTGCATTTAATTGTTTTATATTAAATTTATAGAGTAATTTCAAAGTAAAGTTCACACGAAGACCGATTATTACGAGAGAAATTTCGTAAAACACGCTTGGAAATCGACGACGTGGGTGCACTGCGTGCGAACGGCCGGGCACGAAAGCCACGAGCACAAATGCATCAGTTGGTATTGATTGCAGCAGCGCCGGGGGCAGACGCTCTCTCACACCGACATCGCCTGGTGCATGTCGTGCGGCAGCGCCAAGAGATGTACCGCACGCACACACGCGCGCGCGCATGTGCGCATAGAGCGCGTCGGTATAGAGATAGGGAGAACCACTACGCGGGTAAGGCGACAGGGATAGGGATACAGAGTGTGCAGAGTAGGGCCGATGTTCCACAGTGGGGGTCATGGTACGTGTCCAGTGATTGACGATGCACGCATGTCACACGCACATACGAACGTCTCACGTACGAACGGACGTATGGACGGACGTATGGATGGACGTTATTCTCGCGCTCCCATTCTCGCGGGGCGCGCGACGGGATCAAGGACGAGCACGTCCGCAGGAGTAGACATCGTAGAGGGAAAAGCCCAACAGGCAGGCAGTCACATACATCGTGCGTTACTGACCTACTTCAAGCTTTCGATCCTCTTTAGCACCCTTCGCTCCCTTCGTCCTTTCACTCGCACAGCCTCCTTACACGTATGGTGCGTGCTATGCCTGATTTAAAAATAATTATTCAAAGTGATGCGATGTCTCTTGTTGCGTAAGGGGCTCCGCATAATAAAAAGGAATAGGGAACAGAGAATAAGAATTTCAACCTATCAGAAACTGTGCATTCTACAATACATGATTTCTGATAGGTTGAAATTTTTATTCTGTTCTCTGTTCCCTGTTCCTTTCATTGTGTCCCTAAAGGTCTTGCAGAATTCTTTAATGTCTTTTGAGTCTTTTCCATGCAGTCGTCACTTAGAAAAATGTGGCTATAAAGAATTTCATCTAATTTAATCTTAATAGAAATTGGAATGTAAATTATAATTATTTTGATAAATGTTTTCTTTTTCTTGCAAAGTAATTGTTTGATCACTTAGTTTTAATGTCTAACTGAAATTTTACATAAAATTGCTCTTTTAACATTGTTACTTAAATTGTTTTCGGATAAATACGATGAGGTAAAAAATATAATCTGACCAGTATCTGCTGTGTGAGTTTACGATCTAACCTAATATCTGTTTGTATAAGTATGGTGTATCAATGATCTCTCTGTGATATTATATTGAGTTTAACAGCTATACAATCTAACGGATGATGTGTATACGCATTCTCCATGTATGCAATCTACGGAGCTGAACATCGCACGGTTGTAATAGCTCTGGTTCTATTGATTACATCATAATACGTTCTAAATTGATATATCTGTAAACTCTGTTATACTACCTGAACTTATAATATTATACAATTCAGCTCTTACAAGATTACATTTAACAATGCCATAAATAATATTTAAGGAGGTACTCGCGTTACTTCCTAGCCAATAGACAGTTTATTTTCATAATAATAAAATTAAAAAGAATTTTAAATTCTATAAATTTAGAATTAAATATATCTTCAAAACGGTAGGTACGGTAAAAGTCAATGAAATTTTTTCTAGTTATTATTGATGTTATTAACTTTTGCATTACATGTATATTATAGATTGCTTTATATTTCATCAAACGTGAGAATCTCCTTAAATTAAAAACATTTTAACAATCTAATATGAGTTCTCTCTGTCTGTTTTGAACAATATTTCTCTCTATATCTCTCTATCTTTTAAATTCGATTGCATATTTAAATTATTATTTTTTGCAATAAATAAATAAATAAACGATGTTTCCATCTTTAATTCATTTAAATAAAGTAGAGGAAAGTCGCCGATACTGACATAGGTCTTCTAAAGCGATACCCTTATTTCTCAGAAACTAACTGTTGTACTTTATTAATACTAATAAAGTCATGATTTGTTTAGCTAATTAAAGGAGTACAAACTCTATAATTCGTATATTTGTGGCTTATTTCTATAATCAACTAAAAACGAATTCTACAGTTGTCAAAATAAAATTCTTACGATTTTCTTTTGTAAATTGTATAGTTTAAATAACAGTGACTATATTATAGATTATAGATATATTTTATATACATTCACTTGTAGGTACTCTATGCAGATAATTTCTGTTAAAAAGAGAAAACAATACATATATTACTGCCTACTGTGTCAGTTTTGGAGCCCATTTTGTTAGACGCTTATTTTTGCTTACCTTATAAAAAAAATTAATTATTGCTAAATTGCAAACAATATTATAAAAATTGCTTACACTATATGATGGAAGACACTTTTTACTTTTTACTTATATTTTTGAAGTTTAATACAATTTACCTTTTGTTTAAGAAATATTGTCTAAAAACAAAGTGATATGTCGGTCTCGGTGACTTTCCTTTAATTAATTTTTTAAGCCGATTAATTCTTCGTTTTATATTTTTACTTTAACGGAATTTTTTAATTATTAGCAAATGATAAACAAAACTTTCTTCGCGTTTAGCAATAAATGTTATACTAAACTAGGATTTCGTTGTTTATATTAATTATTACAAAATATGATTGATAGCTCCGTACCACGCTGCGAAAGATACGTAATATCTTGTAGCGATCGCGTAAGATAGGTATTGTTTGCTTATCTTGCATTGAACCACGCGTAATCTGCGCCGGACGGGTTGCCGCTCGATTATTAATTCAGTGCTAACGAGGCGGATAATCATAATACACATCAGTGAATTGTTTCGATGTGATAATAACGACCATAATAATTAGTTTGGTAGAGTCGAATTGGAGAATACGCGTTATTCAATAGACTGATTTGCTCAATCTTCACAAGAATAGTCCCTTCATAATAAAATTTTCCTAATTTGATTATTCAGTAATTGTGTTCGTCATTGTAGGTAATTAATGCATTACATAATGAGGACTATATTATTTGCATTTAACACTTAATTTTAATAAATTTATGTTATGAATTTAAATAATTTGATAAAGGAAAAGTTAATAATTTAAATATATAATGTTTAAAATACATGTACTTGGAAAATTTGAGGAATATTGTGACAATTATTTCAAATATGTCAATAAAATATTGTCTCTATACTGAAAGCTTATTTTTGAAGTGCTTTTTAAAATCATTTATACAAAACAGTAGGATTTGTATGTCAATAAATAAATTTGTATTTTATTAGTATTGTATTTTTCACCGTGAAGCTTTCTAATCGATTCGAAACGCTTTCTATATAAATTATTCGTTTTATATTAAATTAAAAAAATTCCACGTGTATTTACGATTTTTATAATTGGGTAAACACAATAGAATTATTGAAATTATAAAACGTTGCGTTGTATTAAAAATGTATGGATATTTAATTTACCTTGTTGAATTTTAACAGCATTATAATTATATATCATCATAATATCAATAATAACATCATTATAATTACTGATGCCGAAAACTTTGGTCTTGAATATTCAGAAGATACGAACGGATAAGCTCTGTTTCTCGCGTAAAGAAAGTCCTTTAATTTCGTCCCAAATAAATTGGGGACGTTAAGTGACCGGAGATAGAATGGCACGAAACAGGGCAAACAGGAATAGAAATATTCGCTTCATTTTATTCGTTCGCTTTTATATATCCGCGATTGATCCTATTTACTTATTTGATCGCACTGGCGGTCGACCGACGATTCGTTTGGATTTTTCCCAATGTACATTCGCGGCGGCTGAATCGCCAGCGCGGCGCGGCGAGAGAAATAGATAAGCGGAGAACACACTCATCCGGTTTCCCGGCGAATGAAAACGTAGTGTCATCTGTTGCTCTCCGCGTTGGACCGCCAACAAGTGGTATCAGCCGAAATTTAAGGGGTCGAGAAAACTCGGGTCAGCCACCTCTGGCGTTGTACTATTACT
>NW_017304438.1:1398561-1419151 GCF_001594115.1 Trachymyrmex septentrionalis | reverse complement strand
CCCCCCCTCCCCCCACCCACCCACCAAGCCCCGTGCGGCGCACCATCGGCGCCCACCTCTCGCTCTCCGCGTTACAGCCACGTCGTAGGGGATGGATCTCTCGCGCTTCCGGGCTTTAATTGTGTTCCGGAAAGATCTCCGCCGAGATCCTCTCCGAGTGGATATCCGCCGAGTGTAATGGTTCGCGAAAGAAAAAGGAAAAAGAGCAACGTGGTATGGGAGTAACTCTCGACTGGAGTTTCGGACTGATAATTGTTGGGGATTATCACGTGATCACACACACACACATCAGACGGTAACTTGATTGGCGGTATTACGTTTCGGTAGTAATGCAATTTTTGTTTAATAGGAATTTATATTGTTATATTATTAATAAATTTGCATTATTGTTTTTGTATTTTACATTATTTTGTAATTTATATTATAATTATACAGGGGTGATCCAAAATTCACGAATTCGGAGTATAGGACATAATATTTTATGTTAAAACAGACAACTATTTTCTTTAGCAAAATTGCGTCTAACAGATAGTTTTTGCAGGAAAACAGGTTGAAGTTAACATATAAGCGTAACAATTATTTATCGGACGCACAATTTTGCTAAAGGAAAAAATTGTTTGTTTTAGCATAAAATATTATGTCCTATATTCCGAATTTTGGATCATCCAGTATAAATTAGGTATGCGCGAATTAGATCGATTTTGTGTTAGACAACAAGAAGAATTTATTTATAAACGAAACAATAACACATGAATAAATGCAAATTGATTACCTGATATATGGTCGACGATTAAATATTGTATTGATTTATTGTGAAAATAAATTATATGACATAGAATTGTAGTAGAGCTGGAATGAATCATATTCCATTAAATTAGTGACTGTAGTGAAGCGTTGTAATTACAGTAATCTAACAAATATATATGTCATAGCATATATGTGGTATTAAAAAAAAACTGCGACGGGGCACACAAGACTCTTACTTATTTCAGACTTTTTTTACTTACTACTACTATCTCAGAGCCTGAAGCGAGGAAACATTATAAACATTTTTGCAGATTATGTTTGAATAAAAATATTTTTCAATGAAACAACATTTTCAATCAATAGTATAGACTTATAAAATATTTCGATAACCTTCGGATAGAAATGATTAGAATTGATTAAATCAATTACTTTTATCAATTTGATATTTACATTATTAATTTGAGAGTTTGTTATGGCTGTAAACATAGCTTATTTTGTTTTTAGTTATACATAATTCATTCATCCAGGTATCGATCAGTTATTAATTAACGAAACAAAAGGACAGTTGGTATATTTTACAAGTTGATTCTATCGATTGAGAGTGTTGTTTTATTGAAACATATTTTTATATTGATACATTTCGTGAGAATTTTTATCGTGTATTTTTCTCGTTTCTGACGTCAGTAAGTGAACAGGGGGCCTTAAAAGCTTTGGCATAAAAAATGAAACGTTGACCGTTAATGAATTAACATTTCAAGTTTTACTTATTTTATAACTTGTGAACATATTTGTAGGAAATCTTATTCTGTCTCGTCTCCTCTGTTATTGCGATCAACAAACAAGATTAAAGAAGTTGTTTGCGAGGGAAGGGACGAAATTGCGGGGGAAGGACTACTGCGCCACCACAGTTTCAGTCTTATTTAGTTTGGATAGCGAAGCTCTCGAATCCTACGACTAGTCGTAAGATATATTGCGTGTGCTGACATTCGCGCGATGTATAAAACTTCCGCGAAATTCAACGACGTTAATCATAACGTCACGACCACCCGCCACGACAAACTATCGAGGCGCATACGCACGCAGGCTCTTGACAAATCCTCTTGTCCACAGAGTATTCCTGCGGTTTATCTGCATACAAACGTGCACATTCGCGTACGCGGGCACACAGATATATTCGCGAGTGGAAGTATAATCGTGTCGTTAGCGCCGACAGTGCCCCGATCGATAAACTTCTTTTGCTTACAATAGTTTTCAGCTCGATTTCAACGAACGTAATGAAGTTGTATCCTAATTTGATTATAACTCCTCCAATTTAAGCCGAATAATAATATAATCTAAAGCTAATTAAAAATAATAAATATGATACAATCTAATAAATGTATAATGTAATATATAATCGAATATATAATCTAATAAATAGTGATTAGAGAGAAAGAGGGTCCGTGTATATATAAGTGTATATACGATAATTTATTTTTACATCGTTTTCCCTTTCCCTAGCTTTTACAGTCAACAAAGGATCTCGCACTAATTGTATAGATAATTGGATCCTGGTGAAATGAGTTTTCACATATAATGTAGCTCATAATGTGATGAACAAAAGATGTCAAGACTCAATAATGGATAGTTTTTAAGTTGTGGTGTATGAAAGATGTAAAACTTGTACTCACAAAGCACCTTTGAGATACTCCATAATTAAAAAATTATCCATTGTTATATCATAAATTATTCATTATTATTGAGTCTTGTGTTTATGACGTTTTTGTGAGTACGTGTTAAAAGATTACTTTTAGAAATTGAATCTAAAACATTACGTCTCTTTTTACTAATTCCAGTAATGGCACTATCATCGAAATATTGTATCAGATTATTTTGATACAATCATACTATTATATACGCGTATACTTCTAATATTTTTCGCAGTTAGGTAATATACACACTCCACGCCACGAGCATTTTATAATGGCTATAGCATTAAACATTTGCATCACCCAGCTATGAATGACAATAGGTTCATATCGCTATGGCGAAATAGTGTTAGCCTGCGTGGAATATTCTGCCATGGAGATGTGGGTCAGTTTATCTGCGTGGAATATTCCACTTATTAATGTCGCAATTTTCTATGCCGCTATCTGGGCTAAGAATAACGATAATACAAACACTAACTCTGTTTAAAATACTAATATCTAATTCAGATTTTATCTTGCTACGATTGTATTAATTTTCAACAACTTTTCCAGATATGTTTTACAATTCAATTAAAATGTAGAACGCGTTTGTACAAAATGTTCACTGAAGATAGTCTAACTAATGTTGACTTAATTTTTTTTAATATCAAATCAGTGCATGCATATTGTGCACTGCGTAAAGCTCCTGTTCACTTACTCCTATCTCAACTGTGACGTCAGAAGCAAAAAAATACGCAATAAAGTGAAAATGAAAATGATTTAATAAAATAACATTCACGCTAGAATCAATCGAACAGGCTCGTGTGTAAAATATATCGAAAACTCTCCTTTTGTTTTATTAATTAATAAATAACCATATATTTGATAATGAATTATGCATATGTACATATAATCGATATAACCAAATAACACAAGCTATGTTTACAGCTGTGATAAAATAATATATAAGAAATATCAATATGATTTAATTTCTCCTCGAAGCAAGAAGATATTTTTCGATAGATATTATTCGAAGATATTTTTCGTATTTTATAAATCTGTTCTGTTGCGATCACAAATGTTGTTTTATTGAAAAATATAATATTTCTGTTTAAATATAAATAATTCATAAGAACTGTTATTGTGTGTTTTCTTGCTTCTGACATCACTTTCTGAAACAGTTTAGTTAAAGTGGTGAGCAACCATAATATTTTTATTATCGTGTCTGCTTATAGGAAATATAAAATTCCATACATTAGTATGAAAATATCAATCGTAATGGGAGAATTTTATATTTACAAAGTATAGAAACATAGAAAGATTGGACTTTCGACTGCCCTACTTTTCATTACGAAAAATAGTAGAATTTTTTGTTCTACTTAATATAACAAGGGTGAGATCCGGATCTAATGTAGACAAGTAGAACATCTATAAACGCGCTAGATCGAAGCGACAACCAATAGTCCCCTTCCATCTCTCGCGGTTGATAGCAGGCCGCAAAATAATCATAGACGTAACGCTTGAGGAAAGGGGAAATGAGGAAGGTGTGGATAGCACTTGTTCTGAGAGCAGTCTGAGTGGTCGAGCGAAAGGAATGGGAGATCGGGATGATCTAACGAAGGGGCGGGAGGAGTGGTGGACGACGAAGATGGTCGTGCGAGCCTGGCGGAGGGAGAAAAATCTTGCGAACGGGATGAAGCGAGAGGGTGAAAGAGACGAGTGGTTCACTTTGGGTGGGTAGAGACGTTGAGGATCGAGAGGGATGCGAGCGACCGTGGGAAGGTAACGCGACGAAGGGGGGCAGGGTGAACGAATTGCTCGTCTGGCGCAGGCGCCATTTTGCAAACACGAACGGCCATCTTGTAATACGGGTACAACGGTACGCGGAGCTGTGCGGGGGTGGTAGAAAGATAATATAACCATTCCTGGTATCGAACAGCGCTTCAGTGCTTACCGAGACAGAGACAGACGTACGACCGACGATCAGGGGCTGTTCCTGCGGAGGCCGCGGTATTCCCACATCTTTTTTTTTTCCATCGCATTCGATTATCTCGACTTTTTTTCGACCCGACGGGACGGTCGTATATCGCGTGTCGTATCGCCGAAACGGTACAACGTGCCTCTCTTGCAAAACGATTCATTTTTCTTTTTACCGTTCGTTTTTTTTTCTTTTTCCGTTCTCAAAGTGAAACGTTTCCTCGCATCAGCGATTGTTTCCGCAATTTTAAAGGGTCGGACATCGCGAACGTATCGCACAATTCGGACGTCACTGTAGAGAGCCGTGTAGAACACGCTGAAGCTTCAGGCAGGATGAATGTACTTTACTACTTACGGATCACGGCTGTCGCAGGTGCACGTAACACGTATTTGTTGCAGCAAGGATGCTGCGTATCTGTTGCAAATTGGGTCATGTCACGCGCGAGCGGTCGATATCACGTAGCCGGGCTGAAAAACAGCGCGTTGCGTCACCCTTTCTCGCGCAAAATGATAATTATATATTTCTGTAACTAATGCATTAAGCAAAATTAAATCTCTACCGCGTAGTTAATTTATTTATGAGCGTGTGTAGAAATTACATGTTACCTGTTGCACACTGCGTTTTTAATAAGCCGCGGATTCACAACGGTTGAAAATAATGCAGTATGTTGAGTGAAACGTTTTTGCCTAGCGGCGTGTTTGCATATGCTTTACCTAACGTATACGCACAATTTTGCGGGAATAAAATGGCATGCGGAAGGCACACATCGTCGGTATATTACGTTACGTTGTACACAGCGGGCGCGTAATATCGATTTTTCAAGTGCAACGACAACGGCGACATCGTACCAGCGATTTTCGATGCACAAACACGCCTCTCTTCGCGCGTATTAAGACTCACGAACCGCATTTTGTCATCTAGTTATCGTCCGATTCGCGCAAATCCGAAAGTAATCCAGGAGAATGGATTCCGCGAGCCTGCTAATTAAGAATCCATGTCGTAAGTTACATCGTGTCGCTACCTGTTGCGCGTTATACTTTCCTGTAGGAAGATATCGATCATAATACTTTTTTCCTCGTTTGATCATGCCATTTATAAATGACTTATTAATCCATTTTGCAGATATCTCATTATATTTCTCTTTTGTTAAATAATCGAATATAATTTCGTTGCATTGATAAATTCTTTAATATCTTGAAAATTTATGATTTAATTAATTTTTATTTAAAATATCAAAATCGATACTTTGAATTCTATATTACTTAATTTTATTATTGTATTTAAATATATATTTGGATAAATTTTAATAAAGTTTAATAATTTTTGTTTGAGAAAAATATTTTAATTAATAATTCGATTGAACGATATTGCCGTACAATTCAGATAATACAATAATTATGTAAATTTCTAAGAATAAATACGTAATGATATGAATTGTTTGATTTAAATTATAGAAATTAATACATATAAAATTGGCAAAGATATATAAATATGCACTCAAATACATAAAATATAAAATTATTTCTTTATTGTTAAATTGCTCTTTTACGAGATAAAATTTTTTTATAGTTCCATCCATAAAAGAAATATTTAACGTATTATGAAAATCAAAAATAGCTTCGTTTACATTAATAAACAAGTTCAGAAGAAATTGTTTGATTTAAATTAGAGATTATATAATATAAAATTGGCAAGCATTTATATATATATAAATACAGCATATAAAACAATATTTATTATCTACGAATCGTATTTTTACAAGATAAAAGTTTTTTTTTACAATTTCATTTATAAAAAAGAAACATTTAGATATATTATTTTGAAGATCGAAAATAGCTTTGTCATAATATAATATTAATAAATAAATTTGGAATATAATCTACAACAAGTAAGAAAAAAGTAGGAATATTCGATAGAAGTAATCCGCGCGATGTAATTGTTTCTTCGCATCCTTTCACATCATTTCACTGTATATTATATAAAGTGGAGGTTCAACTCAATTATACTCTTGTTGTATTATTGCATAACGCAGAATGTGAATCGTCCTCGTGTATCGTTTAATATGTAGTCCACAGGCTGGTGCGACGACGGGGACACAAGTGTGCGGCACGTTGGCAAAATTAATTCTACATCGTAGACGGATACTAAGTGCCTACCTGTTGCACTGCCTGATAGGGCGATCGCGTTTTGAACAGATCAGGAGCGTGGACGACGAAAGACGTTGGCACTTGGCAAATGAAAAATTTTACGCGCCTACCCGTAACCAGGCAGATAGGATTGACTCTTCGCAACTTGTTGCTCGCAATCCTCGGGATTCTCAGCGCATTCTGCGACATCTGTAACTTCGCGACGAACAAGACTCGTCTCGTTACTATAAAAATATTTTCCGATCTCAACTTCTTACGTGGATAGTTTTAGAACGCGTGTTTGAGAAACTTTTACTTTGCTCTCTTTTACGTCTTAAATTGTTCTCTTTCGCGAAGTCAACATGAGAGAAATGTCGAAACCCGAATTTCTGTCTGATACAGATTTTATACGATCTGTACTTCCGTTTATTCTATTCTAGATGTATCTCTTGTTAGCGAACGTATGACTGGTATATTTTTACTCAGGATAGAATTAACTCTTTGAGTCTAAGCTGGTGCTCTTTTGTTTGATTACACATCGTACAGTTGAAAATAGTGTCTATCTGTTCGCTGCCGGTAGATATACACCAGTAGGTAGCTTTCAAATACGCGTCAAGCAACGTCGGTGCGAAACTTCAAGATGACTTACTCTGTCTGACTCACGTGACGGAGACGCATACTAGCGCACCTGTTGCACGTTAATTCAAGATAAGGGAAAAGAGAGAGAGAGAGAGAGAGAGAGAGAGAGAGGGAGGGAAGGAAAAAAAGATCGCATTGTGTCTCAGTCGAACGTTTAAACAATTTCCTTCGACTTGCGTCTTTGCGCTACCTGTTGCACCATGGCATCAGTAAATTTAAGTTTTCCGTCAATCTTCATAGTCTACTTTGTTTATCAAGCTCAACAAATAGCCTTGTAAACTACAGAAATTACCCGGCAGCTATTGGCGTTGGCAAGTTTGATTAATAGCGAGTGATATTGGCTGACTATTATTTACGTAGCAAAAATAACGTTGCGATATAAAATTTAACAGATCTTTACTATGTTACTGCAATTTTAATTCAACGAACAATTTAATATTAGACGCAAATTAATTTTGTGATATCTCATTTCTTATATTTAAAATAAATTATGTATTACAATTATATATTCGTACAGCACATCGTTCTAAGTCATGTGATATCTTATTTGATTTTTATATTTCAGGCCGTTGCGCTTGAAAATACTGTAAAAAAAAAAAAACTTCAGGTATTTTTAATACATTTTTATTATTTTATTAGTTTTTTAAGTGCTAAGCTTATGAGTATCCTTATTAATATGAAACTGTTTACGGAACGGATAGGAATTACGGATAACAGACATGACGAATTCGCGTTTACGTATCGATCGCGATTGGGATTGACTTCCCTAATAATTGTATTCTAAAACTTTTACCGATCGTGAAGTAATTCATGGCGTGCTGCTTCTATCGTCATAAGTATTTATTATCGGGTATTTCGCTTCTGTTTGGGAAGATTGCTACAATGTCGGTGAGTAAAAACATGCATGTATGTACACATTGTATTAGATATCCTATCGATATTCGCTCTTTCGTCAACTATGTTGTGAAAACTTGTAATGAATGTTCTTCACAACATTAGATAATTTTAAGTTACATAATCTTAAGTCGGCGGCACACGATGTTTGTTTTCTTGCTGGTTAACTAACTAGATTAGATTCTTGCGACCGTATTGGCTGGGGCACTGTCAGTGCTCGTGTGCCACCGGCTTTATCCTTCGAATTTTGCTCTTTAGAATGAAAAAGAAAGTCGTTTAATTACAATAATTTTAAGCAAAGATACATTAATTATAAATATATTAATCTATACCAGTTATGGAAACTTTAGAGTGAATATCGATCAGAGTTGAGATTTTTTTAATGTAGGATTAGAAATAAGAGAGCAGTTTTGTAATTGTATTATTTTCTTTAAAAAATGATCTCTAAAATCACGAAAATTTTATTCTATTCCCGCAGGAAATAGGTAGTACTTACGTATAGTATGTTAAGATTTATAGAACTTTTTCCAAAAAAATGTGATAAATTACTTTACCGCTAGGAGGAAGGAGGCTAGATTTATAAAGCTAAAAGTGTGTGAAATCTAAAAGCTAAAAATCATCAAAGCGAGCACGGAACATGAACCGTAGTGCCATGACCGAAAGTAACCAAAATGGAACGTGACCTCGTATGTGATTTTCACGAATCACATTACAGGTGACCTTTTGCATAATGTATGTCATACGTTACCGTTGAAACGCGGCGGTACGATGATCTAGCTTGGAGCTGAAAGCTTTAAGCGTGGAAAGAATAAAAATCGCGAAATATGGGAGAATAAGGATATTCACGTGCAAGATATTTTTCTGTGCGTATTGTAGAATTTTTATGTATCTTGTCTGCAAAAGAAAGAGAAACAAATGTCTTTCAACTATGTTTCATATACAGGAATGCCGTAGCGCAATAAGATACAAAATGTACGTGCCATTAACCACGTTTTATAAATATTTTAAACCGCTTTTAAAAGTTTCAAAGTCTATGAATTTTTCTGAGAGAGTTTAATCCTGGAATGCTATACTTATATTTTTCCTATCATTAATACTTTGGGTGAAAGTTTACTCACATAATTAAGAATCTTTTTTACACTTGTTACACTGTAAAGTAAACACAATTTACATTTTATGTGTACTTTATGGATCGCAAAGTATAAGAATAATTCAACTAACTACCACTATTTTAATGTAAAAAAAGAAATTAAATTTTATGCTAAACAGTTTTTATTTTAATGTTACCTCAAGCTATTAAAATTTTAATAATAAAAACTATAGTACTATGTAAAAACCTCAACTCAAAAAGCACTTGGAATAAAAATTCACAATGGCATTTCAGAGTTAAAATTTACAGCGATTATTTATATAGGTTACGTAACTCGAATATTAATAATACTAAAATATAATTTCGAATACGCAAGCAAACATAATTGTATCTATAGAATGCTTTAGACGACTTTTTTTGCACGTCTAAATAATCTCTAAATAATTGTTGCTTTCGTTTTATTATATCTCTATTTGTACCGGGTTTATATTATTATACATAATAATGAACAGTTAATAGTTTTGTTAAACCAATGAAAGGCACAATTTCGCATCCTCGCTTATTTGCAGTCAGTTTTCGAAAGGAGCTTAAAGTTTGCTGGTATCGCAAACTAAATGACGATAAAGTCTTTAATTGCGGGAATCATGACTGCCAGGGCCATTTCGTATACGACGTATACCAAAGGAGCGATTACTAACCACGCCTTACGCCAGCTTGGTCGTTTGACGGAGCTTCATCGGGGAAATTCATTATACGATTAGATAATTAAGTTAATTGACGAAGAGTAATGGAAGGCGGGCGTCTTACCAGTCGTAAATTTTGCGCTGAAACTGCATTACATCTTAGAGAGTTATTACGCTCGCAAACGTTCGCTATTTCATTTGCATTTACTGGAGCAACTTTATTTTTCTGATAATTGATCAGCAAAAGAAATCTAGAAACCTATTTATTTACAATCATTGAATACGTATTTACATATACGTTGAAATTAGTAATAGATATTATTAATATTTAAACGCATCATTCTAGACAATATGATAAGAAATTGAAAATTGTTTTATCATTAATTATCATTATTACATTAACAGAAAAATATATAGTAATGGCAATTATAACAAAAATTAACATATATACATATATATATACACACACACACACACACATAGTTGAATAAACTCTTTTGTAGTTTAATATCTAAATTTTATTTATCGAGTAAATAATAGTTTAAGTATCGAGTAAAAAATTTTTTAGATAATAACATGTATAAATATACATATATATATATAAACATATATGATTATATATATTTATATATATAACACGAAATGTGTTCATATATATGTTCGTATGTATGTTCATATATTTTTTTCTTTTATACAATTACTCTTTGATACAAAAAATAATAATAATTAAAAAACAAAAATAATTAAACAAAATAGTCTTGTTTCTTTTACAAAAAATCAAGTTTGAGGAAATGAGAAAAATGCTCATATGTAATTATATATAATTATTTATATATAATTATACATAGGCTGATAGGAAAATGTATTTTCCTGTTAATGTATATTCGAAGTGATAATCCGAAGTGAATGTTACTTACGACATTTCTTTCGATACTTATTAGTTATGAAAAAATTAGACTTGAATGAAATATACGTTTCTGTAAAATATATCTCATTAATTGTAAAAAATAAAATAAAATAGACGGTTTATTTGTTAGGAATAAAATTTTATCTCGCCGTATTTAAATATCTAAAGATTTATTTCAATAAAGTAAATATATTTCTCACAAATAAATTTTTAAGTATCTGAGCAATTTTCTCTTATTTTTCAAACTTTTGGTAAAAAGAACAATGCAAAAAAATTTTTTTAAATTACTTCTATTTTTTTTATTATTATTATTATTTTTTTCTTGTACCAAATAAATATTTTATAAAAGAAAGAAGCTAAGGATATATAAATTATATAGACATACTTTATATGTATATATGTATATATTTATATATTTATTTATGTTTTTATATGAAACATATATTACCAAAATGCATGTAAAACTTGTATAACTGTCACATTTATAATTGCTGTACTCGTCTTTTCCTCTGAGCGCGATGAAATAAACGTACGCGAACAAAATACAACGAGAAATTATATAAATGTGTAAGCTGTGCAAAAAACGTTCCACTGTGCACCTCCAAATTAGAAAATGTACCAAATGTAAAGATAAAATCGCGATTAGACTCGGCGGTCACGTTTCTCCGATGAACTCGGACACAGCTTGCAGAATCTCGTGCGATTTAGATTCAGATCGCGCGTACGACTGGATTACACATTTATCTCGAATTAGGCAACTGGGAATTGGTTTATCTATACTTTAGAGTATTTTTTTTTAATCACTGTCGATCTTTTCGGGAGCTCGTGCAAAACGATGGTGTGCGATTTCCCAACCGCGGTGTCCTAATAACGGCGTTATAGTGTGCAATGTGCACGTGGCGTAACCCCGGATTGCGGATGACAATAACGCCAGGTTAATTCCACTCGGCGGCAACACAACTCCGTCGATTTTTTTTTATTTCATTCATTCCAGCCGAATTGCAATCGGCTCGATTACGGGCGCATTCAGATGCCGGCGCGATGTTCGCCGTGAGAATAACCCCGTCGTCGTGTCTCTCTCTCTCTCTCTCTCTCTCTTCCTCCCCTTCCTCCGTTTTTCCCTTGCACGTCTATTTTCATTTGTATCTGCGCACGGAAATCGCGTTGCTCGATAAAACTCTATGTTCGAGATGCGTCAGCACGAGAGTAAATTGCATACGACTAATTTATCAGGCATCACGACTATCAGCTTCACGCTCCGCGTTCTGATAGATAGAAAACGACATATCGTTGCGAATATCGAGAATTTTAAGTATTTAATCCTCCGTCTGCGATTATATTTTTATTCTGTTCGTTTACTGCAATCTTTTTTGTTTAGTCCAAATTTTTTTTACTATTCTAGACTTTTCAAAATAAGAAATTCAGAGTTACTTTTACACTAAATACTAAAACTATTTTTTAATGTAAATGTTAAAATCTTTATTTAATAAAAAATTGAAATTTGAGCAAACGACAAGGATAAAATTTGAGAGTGAAATTTCGCTTATATATACCAGAAAAAAAAGATCTGGAAATACGGTAGTGTCTCGGCGCTAAGCATACAGATTACACAGACGAAGGGTTGATAATAACTTGAAATTTTAACAATTGTTTTCTGTTCTATTTGTCTAACTATCATCTATGAGTTATACGTACAGACAATAAGTTTCAGGTTATTATATAGCTTCTAAACATTCATTACAAATATTTAGATTGATGATATAAGAAGCGGGAAAACAAATTTAATGAAAATTCTTGGAAAATAGGTTAAAATAGAAATATTTTTCAATAAAAGTAATATTGCATTTGATAGAATACGCTTGTAAAATATACCGAAAATACTTTTTTTTTTTTTATTATATACAGGATAGAATAAAATTATATTTATTTCAAAATTCGACCGCTGTTATATAGCTTAAATTGTTTTGTTATTTGATTAAATACAATTCAATTCCAAATATATAGTTATATTTATTGATTGCCACAAGAGGCGGTATATCTTATAAATCAATTTTATTGATATTGCAAATATTGTTTTATTGAAAAAATATTTACATTTTAATGTAGTTTACAAGAATTTCCTTTATATATTTTTTCACTTTTTGACATCGCAATCCAAAATGATTACAGTGAGTCAGCAAGAGCCTTATAAATCAGATTTCTAAATACTCTGACACTATTTATATACAATATTTAACGAATATAAACAATAATATTATTATATATATTTGCATGTTTGCATAAATATTATTTATAAATATTATTTATACGAACATGTGATATTTCCTTAATCCTGTTCAAGTCTAGTTGATCCAAAATGAGATTTCTTTTTTTACTAAAATTTTATTCAAGGACTTCTTTTTCTAACATTCGACTTCGTTTGTGTGAGATTCTTTTTCTATGAAATTTCTTTATTTTTTAGAGCTTTTAGTCATATTCACCAAAATGATACATATAGTAAATTTGTACAAATCAGCAGGGTTGATTTCGCATTTATTATTATCTCTATTAGCATATACAATCTTCACAGAAGAGTGGTTTTATCCTAGTATAATTCCCGGTTTCGGGAATAGTGCTTTTCATTGCTGCTGCAATGCCAGCTTGCGTTTTCGGCGTAAATGTATGCATCATAATATAATCTGGTAGTGTGTGCATATATATATATATATATTGCTCGTATGTCTGCATTCGTACGCCTGCCAAATACACCCCCAGGCCTCCCAGGCACATACCCACTATCCCAGGATATATGACATCATTATTTCCTGCGTGACTCATCTTTATCTCTCAAATTGGGACGAACCGCATTGAGTGCATAAAAAGCAGTGCATCAGCCGGCAAAAGGGAATGCTCGTTTTATCACGGAAAAAGTAGAACAACCCTACCACTGCGGCAGCCATTAAAAATCTAATTTACGAGCGCAATATTGATTGCCCGTAAAATACTTTAATATTAATTACGTAATTTCTTCTGAATATTTCAGTCTTACATTATGAAAATGATAATTCAGAGCTTTTGTATTTAAAAAGGATTAGAATCACGAACAATTAAAAAAAAGTTTATTACTAGCTATTGTAAATAATAAATATAACATTTTCGTTTCTCTCTCGTTAAAAAGTAAACTCGAATAATAAGTTAAATCGGTGTTAATAAAATAATAGCTCGACTCCGAGAATTGCATCGTTGAAGATTATTAATTCATTCGATAAAGTGCAATGCATTTATGAGTACCTCCGATACTGATGAATCATTGGTAATGCGACCAGCGCGGTTTGCGATTTTGGAAGAGCCACAAATTGGGACACCGGAAACCGCGGAGGCAACGAACGCGAGACTGTTTATTAAGAATGAGTACATACATATTGTGAAATCGGGATGCGGTTTAAATGGCCGATGGAACGTTGCACATAAGGGAAGATGAAAAAATGTGCTCGGTAGTGTTCTTATCCGAGAGTAAAACTGCAGCCAGGGGGCTGCTTTCAGAAAAACAAGAAATATAGCGAGTAGCGACGGAAATAGTGGTGAGAATACAAAAGGTACAATAGACGGTGAAAACTTTTCCGGGGGCGGAGGAAAGGCGGGGTGGGGTAGTCGGGGGATATGGTATTGAAACGCACAGACTCGCCGAAAGAATTTAGGTCAACGGAAAGAGCCCGGGGGAGGCATAGAAGTACTCTTTTACCGCTTTGAAGTTTTTCTAATCTCTTTGTATAATTTCCCGAAAAATCCCTTTTTTTTCGTTTGATTACTTTGGCACTTTCAATTTTTAAGTTCATTCCTGTATTTATAGTCATTACGTATATTTTGTATAAAAGAATGCAGGGACAATCTTGTATTTGACAAATTTAATTTCTTATTAAAACTTTATACAGTCGTGTATATTTAAAGAACAAAACAAAGTGTACCTTAACGTAATATTTTTTGATTATTAATTCTTATTATTATTAATATCTTCTTCATAGATAGAAATTTTTAATGTATTAGAAATATTTAAAATAATTCTCTAATTTGTGGCAAAAATGTTAAGTTACTCATCTTAGGATTGCTTTACAGTTGTTCAATTCATTCTAAGCTTGTTTGCCTTCCCCTTGTAGATTTATTGCGCTCGTATAAACATAGCATTTATAAACAAAAACAATTGTTAATTACACGATCGCACGTATTAATCATCACAAAAGAATAATCGCCCGTATTTTGCACAGCACTTCCGATGTTAATTATACGCGACGCATACTTTACTGTTGTACATTGCGGTGGATCTCCTCGAAACCTAATTGCGAAAATAACGCGAGAAAAATATAAAGCTCTATGACTTGCGAATTCCACACGATGAATGAAAAAGCAGAAGCTTGTAACAAACGATGTACGGATAATTACAAGAAATAATTAAGCAAAAAACATTTAAAGGATCAATTCGAATTGTATTTACAATAGTAAGTGAATTAATTTGTTTTATCTACTATAAAAGTTCCATTTATAAGCGTAAAATTCGAAAACGCTATGAAATTATAATACCATCCGACAATAAAGTCTCTCTCGCATTCTTAATTCGAAAATGATACGCAAAATATAATCCAGGTGAAAAGTTGGAAAACTTTTTTTTTAAATTAACACATTTTTGCGATTACTTATTCCAATATTCACAACAATGTATTTTTTAAACCATTCTTTAGATCCGATAATAGCTATTAGATCTGAAGAATTATTGTGAAAAACGTATTGTTATGAATATTTAAATAAATAATCCCAAAAATGTAAATTTTTTAGAAATATTTTTAAACTTTTAGACTAGAATGTACGTTCAAATTAACTAAAAATTCAAAGTGCGACATGATATATACATTAGAATTTAAATATCATTAATGAAATTATTACTGCAAATATAATCATTTAGAGTTTCTATCTTCCTATTCCTGATCTTTCACTTTCCATCTGTATTTATAGTTTTGCGAATATACTTCAGAAAGTACAAGAAAATATTCATGTCATTTAGTTTATATAATGCACAACGATGCATTGATAGGTTTGTGAAAATTATCCTTATGTATTCATGCAAAGACAAGCTCAATGTCATGTTCTGCATTTCAAAATTATCACATACGTGTAAGAAGATGTGCCTAAAAGCGTATACATATTTATAGAGATCGCTTCGTATACGTACCATCGGTGTGCCTGTTGAGTTTGCCTGTCTAACCAATTTCCAGAGCTTTTTACCTGTTGCTCCAATATAAACCGTATTCAAATATCTTCGTGCGTTATCTCTTTCTAATGATAAATATTGAACGAAGTTTGTACACGTATCAAACTGACGTCACACGCCACACCAATTTGCATACAATCTCGACTAGCGAAATATTTAATTTATAATAACGAGTCTAAGGAGACTTCATAAACGAGAATAAGGAGATTTCATAAATGTACAGGACCTTGAAAAATTCTTATCCAGGAATTGAAAAATTATCAGAATTTCTTTGTTTTATCATAAAAGTGGTTTTGGATAGTTCTAACGATTATTCTCAACATTGAAATGGTAAGAACAAAAATGAAAAAGATTCCGATATATTTTAATTGTCGGCTAGAAATTTTCCAAATATTTTTTATCGTACTTAAAATCTCTTTTTTCCAAATTCAACATTTTACTAAGATGACGTTTGAAGACTTTTATTGTAAAATAAATATTATGATCTAAAATCGATTAAAATGGAAAAAAACAAAGATTACTAATTTGTAACATAAATGATATTGATATCATTAGGATGCCTATTTTTTGGAGCATTCTATTTTTTTCCATTATTGCTAAGTTAAATAAAAATATTCTTTTTAATTATTCCATATAAAATCCTTTTTGGCAATTCAATAATTTTAAAATTATTTTAAAAAGGGCTATCAGTTAAAAAGGGCACTAAAATTCTAAAAATATGATGTTAACTTAGAGGTCACTAAAGCGCCATTCTGATTTTAACGGTTAATGCATTATCGATGTCCGATATAAGATTTCCGAAACTGTACACCACTATGCAAGAATCCTCGCTCGATAATGTCAGCTTATCGTATTACGTCAGTTTAACGCTAAAACAGAGGAAAATATATTCAACAAGAAGCAAGAGTCTTAGGGTTTCTATAGTAACTATCTTAGGGTTTATTCTGACAATCTTCTATCTCTTCATCGTTCAATCTTCTATTCCTTCACGTTTCAGGAATTTAATTATTTATATATGAAAATGTGTTAATGGAAGACATTAAGTATTTTATTTGATATAATAATGTTGTTTTAAATAAAAATTCCTTAATTAAATAATTTTCGACTTTGCACTTTTTTTATTAGTATCTATTATTGCACTGCGAGCCATTCACATCCCATTCGATTCAACATTTTATGAGCTTTAATAAAAATTACCTGAAACCTAGTTCCACACACAGAAAAATTATCTTGAATACTCAGTCTTTGGGTACTAAAAGTCGAAAGTTTTAATAGCCTACCATCATCTTCCAAAGCCTGTCGTAAATAATGGAGTTAATGCGCTTTCCCAGCAATGGCTTTGCCAAAATTTCGAAATCGATAAATGTACCAAGATAATGGCAGAGTATTTTCAAATTCTGGCACTTTTAAGAATTGTTTGCAACATCAGCGTTTAAATATAAAGAAATGTGCAATCGCGAGCTGCAGAAGAATAGACGCTTAACATTTTTTATATTATGAATAATTTGGTAATTTCTTGAAAAAATATTCCTCTGACAATAATATTAATACGATACCTATTATATATAATAAGCAAATTACGAGGTTTTTATTTCTCATCACTTAAATAGTGATTCTTATGTGTTTTTAGTTGAAAAAGAATAAAACATTTAAAAAATTCCATTATCCACAGAGTTTGAGAAATTAAAAACTTTATTTTTGAAATAAACCGTACAAATTTAAACAGCTTTAAATTTTACATCTTTCATTTAAATACGAAATAAAATAAGGTAATCAGACTCTCTATATAGCCTATTTAATTGCTTTGCGACTTTTTCTAATGTTTTACTGATTCCAAAATTAAGTTTCACTGAGTCCAAAATTAAAATAATAATCAGATTCTAAAGAGAAAATATTTTTTAACATTTAAAAAAAAAAGATATTCTTAAATATTTACATGAGTGTAATGAAGATTTTAAGAAAAAATTGTATTTAGGTCATTTTAGGTACATATACAGGGCGTTCCAGAAATACGTGGCCAAACTTTAATATCGTATTCTACTGTCCATAAGGATGGAAATATTAATCACATAAACATAGGTCCAGAAACTCTTTTTTTTTGAGATATAAATATTTTTTGTTTATTTTAAAAGTTTACATGAACAGATATCACACGAAGTAAATGTTGTGGTAGAATAAGTATACTGTCATCAAAGGCAGCTCATCTTAATAAATTAGTTTTTATCTGAACGTTGCATGATTAAGATAGTGTTATCAAGATGATTTATTCAAATATTGAAGCAGCAGATATATTTGTTTTATGTATAGGTAAGCTAATGGAAACTTCAGAGAAGCTTAGCATCTGCATTGTGAGAAGTAAGGTATTTTCAATAATTTCTTTAAATTATAAACTTTTAAAATATTCTCCCATAAACAAAAAACGTTTATATTTCAAAAAGGAAGAATTTCCGGACTTATATTTATATGATCTTTTTCATTCTTAGGGACAGTAGAATACGATATCGAAGTTTGGCCACCTATTTCAGGGGCACTCTGTATATATTATATAATATATATAATATATATATCTAGTATGAAATAAGTGTATTTTTCCTTCTTTTTCGTAAAGAAATGTTAGAAAAATTGAAAATAAAATGATCCAATATTACTTTGATAAGATTATTAATATGTTGACATATCTTATTAACATATGGGACATGTAAGAATATTAAGAATACATAAAAAGCTTTTCCATATTAACTTACCTACTTATTTACGTTTCTATCTATTTACTTATTTTCACGGGGTTTAGCAGGATTAGAATTCATGGTGTGGAATAACAAAAGTACTGAAAAAAAAAAAAAACATTACATATTTGATTATTATTATTAATTGATAATAATTAATTTTTTGATGTGTGTACATTTAGTATGGCTACACTAAGAGAATAATTTTTTGATATTTGTAACTATAATTACATGTGTTACTATAATTATGATTATGATTTTACTATGGTATTAGTAATAATAACTATATGTACAGTTCTATTAACCAATATACTTATATAATAGGCAATCGAAAATGATTATAATTATACAGTCAGTTTTTAATTTCAATTATTTTTATAGTTACGATAACTAAATTATCCCTATAGCATAAAATGTCACAGTTACATCACAACAATCATGGTTACGTCATGCGAGTTGAGAAACTTATTGAGAAACAAAAAGTTGATTAAAATTTGTTGCATTGTATTATCCTTACGAATATTTTCATTTTATTCCCTTCTGTTCCTTAAAATTAAAAAATTTTAATTACGTTAAAATAAAGTTACGATCCGTATAGTAAAATTTGTTCGGATTTACGGCTGTATATGTATATGTATATGTGTAGTTCGCAATTTCCGGCAAAAACTCGTCAGTTGCCTTTGCAAGAGCAGTTTGTATGGCTCGTTGGAGTGTCGCGCGAAGCGAGGGTAGGAAGGGCTCGTTGCGCGGGGGTTGCGCTACGAATCAAGTTAAACTTTAATCAGGCATAAATGACGGCGGGGGCGTAACTTTTAACGGGCCAATAAAAACGGGGAAATGAAAATCGTCTGCGCGCGTACCGTGTACCGTTGCTGATAATGGCGCCGCAATGTGCAACGGATGGCCGTTTTACTGGTCACGTTATCGTTACGTCGCTTCGTGTGCTGCTGTGAAATGACGAAGGTACCGTTGACGAATTTATGGATTCCATTGTCGATTAAGAGAGGCCAAGAGGGCCTTATGACGCTGAATAATTTTTTTGTTGAGCGCGATCCTTTCGGAAATCCCGGCTGGTTGGCAACCGAAACACGGCGACCGAACGAGCGAGCGACCGATCGATCGTTCCGCGTCGTCGCTTTGCTATAAGGAGTAATGAAAGTAGGAGGTAGAAGGGTGGAAGGGAGGGAGGAGCGACGTGCCGATGAACTAACTTTACAGCTATCGAATATTAATATCGAGATATAGTTTTAAATATATCTTTCGTTCTCCGCGTGATCTTAATTATTGTGTAATATGGCTGATACTTTGATAGATTGAAGGATGAGGATATTATCTGACTCGTAGTTTACGAGTCGAATGAGAGAGAGGGAGAGAGAGTTACAAGAAATACAATACTATTTTATAAATATTAAAATTGTTAATATATATAGTTACTGCATTGGCTTTCATCATTATAAAGTGAAAAGAAATGAATCTTTTTTGAAACTATTTCTTTCTTTTTATATAACGAGTACCTTTGTTGTCTAATGTCAACGATAATGAATATATATATGTTTATATCTCAATTTATAATGTAAGAATGAACTATAGAAATGTAGAGGAAAAATATGCTTGATTTGTATTTCTCCTTAAAATTTTATATATTTAATTTTATATTCAAGGAAGAAAATGAAGTGTATCTCACATTTCTAATATTTTCTTTATCAGAAACTTTTAATATAATCTTTGTTTATTTCGCTAATTTGAATGTCTCGTTAAGCTCTTTCTATTTTAATAGCATGCATCTTAAAACTAATATTCTTTTAGACATTTTTAATATAACCTTTATTTATTTCACTAATTTAAAAGTTCCATTATAAAGATATTATAGCTCCTTTTATTCCAGTAATATATA
>NW_017304438.1:1394103-1398461 GCF_001594115.1 Trachymyrmex septentrionalis | reverse complement strand
TGTGTGTGTGTGTGTGTGTGTGTGTGTGTGTGTGTGTGTGTGTGTGTGTGTGTGTGTGTGTGTCTGTGTGTGTAGCGAATAGAAAATGTAATTCCTCATTTTTCAATAACAGATATTGAATTTTATTAAACCGTATCACTTATCTACATATAAATCAGCACGTATTATACTTTTAATAGTGTTTCGTGACCGCACGATAATCGCGATCGTTACGCTACTTTGTAAAACGATTTTGCTTCGCATGGCATGCATATCATAGAAGATCTAAATGGTCGATACAATAACCTCGCATAAACGTGTAATTAGTGGCTGCGGCGAAAATTTTGACACGTTCCGCTATAACGATGTTATGCCTCCATGAAATTATACCGAAATTCTAAACAGATATTACGGCGATTTGAAAATGAATAAGTAATTAGCCAAAGATCAAATATCTAGTATAACCTAAACGGTTCAATATAATGGAATTTAACAAGAAAATTATACGAGAACAAGGAAATTATACAAGAAAATTACATTTTATATAACATATATAGCTATTAAAATAAGACGTCATCGTTATAGAAATTCGATAAAATTCCTTTCGTTCGGCAAATGTAAAATTCCGTTTCATATTATCGTATTAATATCGTTATTGGTAAAAAATATTTTTATCTACATTAATAATAAGAGGATCGAAACTGTAATTGGAATACCAATAACTCCTATTTTTATTTCTCTGTGTCTCCGTTTGTACAATATATCTCTCGAGCATTTCTTCATCTTTGTAAGAGAATTTTTACTTTTCTATACCCAGACGACGTATCGTTCTTTGCGTTTGGGATTCAGGAAATAATTTTATTTGGAAAGTCCGAGAAAGATACGGTCGATACCTTATCCGTTGGTGTACCGTAATTTGTGGCATTTTCTATCTTCCTCTGTCCATCCCCCCCCCCCTCTCTCTCTCTCTCCGGCTAGGACTCTTTGTGCTCGTGAGCTTAGCTGAGGCAGATGGTAGTCAAAGGTACGTCACTTAAAACTTACGTCATGGCAAAGTCCGCAACTTACATTTGAAGGCAGGGCTAAAGCGGACCGGCAGAAGGCCAAAGGCTTGCGGTATCCTCGAGGGCTGCTTCGCGGATGCAGCGAGTAGAGAGGTAGCAATGAAAAGAGACAGAGAGAGGAAAGCAGAGAGAGAGAGAGAGGGGGAGGAGAGAGAGAGAGAGAGAGAGAGAGAGAGAGAGAAATGGTTGTCCCTCTTTAATTCGAGATACAGTGTGTACTTGTTGTCTTTGAAGCACTCGCCCACTGTCGTGTAAGTAATCAGTTGAGCCCCCGTCTGGCACTGCTGCTACGGCGTTCCGACACTTGTATCCGCATTGCCTCGAGACTAGTCTTCTCTCGTCTTCGTAAGTTTTTTCCTTTTAAAGCTAGAAGAGAGTGAGATTCGTAAGAAAACTCGACAAGTCATTTTCGCAAACGTTGGATGTAGTTTGCGCTACGTACGTTAACGTTCGACACAATGTTAGTTTCTCGGCTTACAATTAAAATGAAATATATCGTCTATCAATTGTATGTACTTTAATATCGCATATTGATCTTTGATAAGATATGTCACAGCATATATTAAGTTCGAGTTTGGAAAATTGTATTTTTTTCATAAAAAAATTTTTGTACAATAAAAATAAAATGCATTTAAAAAATTGCTTCCAATTAAAATAATTGCCATTTGAGATTGCTACTTTCTACTATGTTTCTGAGAAAAGTTGGATTCCGCGGTGATAAAAGACCGGCTTTTTGGGGAAGAAGTTATCGACCTATGAAGATCAGATTTGTAACATGACAACGCTCGACCCCATATCGTCTCATACACTTTAGAAATCCTGGTGGACCTGCGGTGAAAAGTTCTTCCACGTTCAGCTAGCACGGAAAGAGAACGATTTCACTAAAGTATCTAAAAATGTAGCTAGGTACAGATTTGAAAAAATAATTTCGTTAGATTATTAAAAATTTAACTAGATACAGCTCTGAAAATAATTTTGTTGCATCATCAAAGTTATGTAGGACGCTCCAGCTAGTTGCTAGAATATCAAAACTTTTCGCTCATTACGTGTTCTATAATAACTATTTTGATAGTTCAACATTATTTTCAGATCTATTTTTAACTAAATTTCTAGATTTGACAAAATAGTTCTTTGTTTTTATTCACAAAACATTACGCCATATATCGGGCTATTATTTATTCCGTTCAATTATGCAGGCAGGTCTCAATGGAAAGTGCTTTCAAATCGTAACCGAGAGATCAAGAATTGGATCAAGAGATGGCAGGAAGTAGTAGATTCAAACGGCAATTATTTTAGTTGAAGATAATCTTTTAAACGTTTTATTTTAACAAAAATTTTTGACGAAAAATCGCCGATTACTTTCTTTCCAGCTCAATAATAATCCTTTATAAGTTATCAAGAGTATATAGCGACATAAATAGTAAGAGCAATTGCAATTTCTTTCGGGCGAATGTAATACTGATATTAACTCGAGCTTTTCCACGAGCTGCTTTCGCGAAAAAAGCGTTGGTCTCCGCGGACCGAGACGTTCATCGATCTTTCGTGAATCACGGATCAACTTAGTCGCCGTATTCCCTCTAGTCTGACGCAAGTCTGACCTTTACCACTGACGCGTCCCCGGAAAATCCCTGGCGGCTGCGGAGCAGAGGAGGCACTCAGAGAGAGGAAGGGGGTTCGGTTTACTGGTTTCTCCGAACAAGGAAGGAAGGAGAAGGATGCGGCCTCTTTTAGCCGTCGCCGTCGTTCCGCTTTAATTTGCGACATTGTGTCGTACTCATGTCTTTGAAGTAGTTTCGTCCTCCTTTGCTGCGCCGTGACGCACAGGGAAAGAGGCTGACGATAGTGCCGGACATAGCGCAGTGAAGTCAGTTTAAAAAATTCGTAACCAAAGCAAAGAATTGTGTAAATAACAATTCAATTTAAAACAAGTGGCTTAACAATTAAATTCATGAAATAAAAATGCCTAACTTTGCACGGTAAAAACGATTTTGCTGAAGTATCTAAAAACTGAAGTAGATCTGAAAATAATTTTCTGCGCTATCAAAATAATGTAGATGATGTTTAAGCATAATACCTAAAAAGTTGTTTTGACATTCTACCAACCAGCTTTAGCGTTCTACATAATTACTTTTTTAATTTTGATAGTTCAACCAAATTTATTTTCAGATCTATTCAGCTAAAAAATTTTTACTTACCTACTTCATCAAAATACATACTTCAACAAAACCGTTTTCCTCGGATATTTTTATTTTAGACTATGTCTTTTCGAAGGTATCTCGCTGTTCGACGATATAGGGCAACTGTCCGATATATGGATCTGGTCTGTTCTACTTAGGTAGACTTGCTCGTATGTACATACGTATCATCCCATTAATAGAAAAGTGGCACAACTCAAAATTAGCAACTTTTCAGTAGAGCATTTTTTTAAATTCTCTTTAAATTGAAACAACGTTTTAATTAGGACAATGAATATGCATTTTTATTTCACCCCCTTCTCAATTATAATGTATTTTTCTTTCAATTATAATGTATTTTTCTTAAAATTAACAATAAGTCATGAATTTTCAAAATTCGAACACTGGAATCTTATTATAGGGTTCTATAATTTTCATCCTTTATCACAATTGTCACACTTTTCTTAAGCGATATGCTGAGAAAATGTGTCGTTTTCGACAACACAATATATTAGTCTTTACAACTGATTTCCTTTATCTCATAGATACTATTTTTATTTTTATCATTTTTCTATCAATGCGATCACATATTTGTGTGTAACCCGCATGTATTATAAGTACAACGTGAAAATACGCTTTACCTTTCAAACTCGCGAGAAACAACACGTGACAGGGTGAAAGCGTGTAAAATAATTAAGCGACAATAAGTATTGTCACGATTCTATGTATTTTAATAATCTTCAAGCTACGTACGCTTACGCTACAATATCATTTATCGGAAATTTGTAGCCGCATAAATGGAATAGGAGCACAAAAGAGACGCGCTCGACCTTCTGGCGAACGTCGAGTGGGACGATGTGGAATATACTGGAATTAGAAGTAATTGAAGCGGAGCGATCAGAGACGTGTGCGCTTATGACGAGAATAATTGAACTGCAAGGATTAATGATGAATTCACGTAGGCCCCGGTCGGCTTGCGCCCTTACGGATCGATAGGTCGCACGCGGGAAGAGTGGGTTAGTAATCAGGCACGACCGCGAGAGTAGAACGTACAAATGCGTGTATCACAATATGGGGAGATTGCGTTGATGAGCTTTTAGCTGGCGAAATGCAAGAATTTCAGCTAGAGCTTGCGTGCGCG
>NW_017304438.1:1392050-1394003 GCF_001594115.1 Trachymyrmex septentrionalis | reverse complement strand
CCCCTCCCCCCCTCGTGAGAGTGGCTGTCAGTCATCCTCATTGAATGTGAAACCGTCCAATATTGCTGCAAATTTATCGAGTAAAAAGAAGATATATGTATAATAAAATAATGGAATTTCGGAGATAACATTGAATGTCAAAATTCACCGTCGATCGTGTTGTACGTTTACAGAGATTCGAGCAATCCCGGATTGCGACGGACGATTTACTGACTTCGTTCGGAAAGCTACATCGAACTTGGGAACCGGAACAGAATTGCCGCACGACTGCACCGCCGTGCTTCCGGCGGACACGCCGTGGTCCCCCCCATTGATTTATGATATCATAAAGGTGTTTGATTGGGCAAGACGCGTCTTGACGTCGATGTTATTCCGACGGTGCCGAGGATGACTCTCGAGCGCGGTCGAGCTCAATTCACTCGGAATTCAAATTAATGCCCCGATTCTCTCCCTGTCCCTGTTTCGTCACGTATTTCCCGCTTTTCCGTTCCTGCACCCTCTCTCCTGCTTCCACGTCTCGTTTTTACTCGGCGCTTCTTACGCCGATGAATTTCATTACATCGCGTGTCTCGGCGTGGGAACGTATTCGCGCACATGTCGCTGCATTTATGCATGCTACGTATAATTCTTGGTCGGTTTTCCCCCCCGGTGCATTCTTGCACCGCTTACGATGCCGCTCTCTTTGCAGCGGCGACCGAAGGTTACAGAGCGTGCTCACTCGAGAGAAGAATATTTAGAGGAACGATAGAGGTGGAGGAAAAATCAATCATTGAAATTGACGGGCAGGATGTGTATAGAGTATATTCCAATTGGACTGCAGATCTAACAGTGGAAATTGAAATTTATTTTAAATGTCATTCAGAGAGCTGGCAGTTTATGATGCACGAATTACAACGGAATTCAATATTATCTGTTTTGTTCAGACATGTGCAATCCAAACTTTACTGTTTGTACCACCAATATCCACTTTCTTCTTTCACATTATTTGATTATATTATCACATTTCTTGTTTTTATATATTTTTATTTTCTTTTATATAATTATGCCATGGTGATTCCTTTTTAGAATTCTTTCGTATAACTGAATTTTATATGTATCTATTTCTATGATAATCCATTTCAGTGCGCGATCGCCTTTATATTTATTCAGCATTCGTCTGCTATTCAACCATTGAATAGACTGCAATATCGAAGTTTCTATTTTTTAAGTCAAATTTAACCAGACCTTTTTTTTTTTTTTTCAAACTTTTTATTTTCTCCAGCTATTTACGAGCTGTCGTAATTTTGCTGGCAGAAACCGCAGCGTGCGGTACTTTTAAGGTTGCTCACGTCTCTAATTGTAATTGAATACTTATATACGGCGGAAGAATACGTGGAAGGAATTGCATGATATTCTCATCAAAATTATCGTTCGCTATACAGTAGCTTTTTTTTAAAGGGCAGGTTACTCGGGTCGGTAATTGCAACACAATACTCGATGCGATAGCATGGGGTAAAGGGGCGGGTAACGAAGAACAAAACAGCGCGATAGGACGACGGGCGTATCGAAAGTTCGTTATAATAATCGTTATGTTAATCGAGCGTTCCATGGTGCAGGCGAGGGTCGAAAGTAAATTTCGTATCCATTAACTGGCAAATTTGCTTAAGGCTTCCTGTGGCTTCGAAATGACCTTATGATTTATACCACGTGATCGCACGCTGTTACGCATTGCGGAGATTGCGAATTGTAGGTGAAACTGTTGCAAAACGAATCGTGCGAGATGCTCCAGAATCATTTATAACAAAAAAATGCCCTTCTAAATGATTGAATGACGTATTTTATATATGTATATAATATTCTGCAATATCTATAATTATTGTACCAAATTGTAAAATTCAAATGATACTATTGTTATTGATTTTTGATGTTATTTTTTATTCTTCTATTCTAGCTTAATTCAACTTAATTCTTTTC
>NW_017304438.1:1383396-1391950 GCF_001594115.1 Trachymyrmex septentrionalis | reverse complement strand
CACAATATATACATACACATGTATTTATTTAATTTACTTTCTTTATCTTATTAATTGTATTTTGTCTTTAAAACACTCTCGAAGTAGCCACTGTATTTCTCGATTTTTAATGATTTTATCTTTTTGTATATATATATGAATAAGTATTAACAAAAGAATACTTTTCTTAACAGTATGTCTTTTACCTGAAACAGAAAATGTCAATATTTATAAAATCACATGATTTGTTCTTTTTGAGGTATTATTATTATTTTTCACAATATATATTATATATACATATATCAGACACATTATTTAATATCTTTCAAGAAATAAAAAAACAATCGCAAGAGGAAACTCGGAAAAGATAAATTGTGAAAAAAGGACTGGGTATATAGAGTTTATCAACAAAAAATAGATAAAATTATTCATAGTCGATTCTCATATTTAAGCTGATAGCAGAAAACGGAATGTAAAATGTATACCTACGTAAATTATGAAAACTACTATGTAGCAGAGCTCGGTCGTATTTAAAATAACTACTTTTTAAATATGTGTTTTGAATAAAAAGTAAAAGAGTTATCTAATATTTATTATTTCAAAAAATTTCTAAACTATTATATATATATAAAACATTTTAAATAAATTTTTGGAATCTATTTTATATTTTTTATTTAAAAAAAATCGAATTAATTATTTTACCAATCTCTGAACAATTGTTTGTATTATCAATAATTTCGAGAAAATAGATTGGATCGATTAAATTGGGACATTCGATATGTGTATATTTATAAAATTTACTTTGTCAATAAATAATATTTAATATTTGTTCTCTAGAACAATTATAATTAATAATGTCTGTTAACGATACAATCGTTTCAATCTTTCTGTAAAAATAAAATGCCAAATATAATTAATTAGTATACATGACAAACTTTATGATTTTAATTAATGTATATTTAAAAAAAAAAAATATTGTTACCTGGGTATTATATTTTCAAAATTTTTTATTGTATAATCGAGTATTAAATCATTTTTCGTATGTTTTGCAATAATAGAATGAAAAGCTATAATGCGATGTCGTTACTTCAGTAAAATATGCTGAAATATGTAAGTGTATTATACAATCTCGGCTATAAGTAAAATACTCTTAATTTATCATATTTTTTTTTGCAAAAGACGATAATAAGAGTCAAAGAAGAATTAACAAAATATTAGAAGTTATGAAAATAAATATTGTTTTTTTAAGAAAACTACTTTTAGTTTATTGTTTGTTAGATATAAAACATTTACATTCAATTTGTGAGAGTGCTTTATATTTTTAACCAAGACTGTATTTTTTAAATAGAATTTATTAATTTTTGACTTATATTTAGTGGCATAGATACGTGCCATAGATTTTTTACAATAGACAATAAGTTTTGATTTTTTCTTCTCGTATCATCGGGAAAAGCTTTTTTAAAATATATGCGAGCATTATCGAACAATAGAAATGGCGGGAAAGTTATCGATGGCTATTATTTTGCCCTTCCTTTCTCTTTGCCATGTCTCTTTCTCTCTTTCTCTCTGACTTTCTCAATTTACTGCCGCCCACTTGTAGTTCGGTGCTAAACTATTTATTAACGCCGACTAACTTACTCGCCGCAGAACTTTGATCTGCGTTAAACGAATTACTGCGTGAACACCATAAACTAGAGTATTCAGCACTCAGCCGTGTGCTCAATGTAGGTCAACAGCTCCTTTTGGATTCCGTGATTAAATTCAAACGGAGGAAAACTCAGACGAACTAAAAATATGTTTATCGCAATTGCAGAGAGATTTTACGGCAGAATATTCTGTAATATTATTTTCTGTGAAAAACACGTCCTGTGTAATCCTAATAACGCTAGCTTTCAGTAAAAATTATTTTGAATTGAATAGGTTTTTTCTTGTTGATTTTTGAATGTTAAAAACGATGCTGCAAGCCAACAAATTTCAACACGTCAGATTTTTATGATAACTAAAGCTTAATGTCCAAAAAATATTTTTTTTAATAACATTTATGATATTTTTTTTGCAAAAAAGATTAACATTATTTTAAAATTTTGATTAAAAATCGTGAATGTTGTTTATTCTCTATAAAATACATTGTTTTATTTTAATATCTTACTTTTTAGTTATGTTATAAAGGATTTAAATTATACTGTGTATTAAACACAAACTAGAAGTTATAAATATAATGACTTTAATGTCATAGGTAAAATATTTATTATCACAGAAAAATTTTGTATTTGAATCCTTCATAACGTTGCTAAAAGGTAAGATGTTAAAATAAAAAATAATACATTTTATAGATGTACAATACATTTATAACTTCTGATTGGAATTTTAAAATCCTTTCCGTACATCCTTTTTGTACAATAAATGTAAAAAAATTTTTTGTACATTAAATTTTAATTAATTAGAAAACTTAAAGTGTTAGTGAAATTTAACTTGCAACATCGTTTTCAGCATTCAAAACTCTGTGAGAAATATCTTATTTGATTCGAAGTAATTTAAAAAGAAAAATATTTTTTGTAAAACTAGTGTAATTACAATCGATATGGAGTTTTAACGGGAAATGAAAACTATTAGACTTAACACGAATTTTTCAGTAAGGAAATAAGAATAAATAATTTCGCTGAAAAATAAATACGATATAAAGATAAAAATTGTGCTAAGAGGGAGCGTTTTATGCTCGCGACGAGAAATTATGTCACACTGTGAACGGTTGAAAGTTTCGTTTTAGTCGTGTCCACGTGAAATATACGCGAAGGAATTCCGAATTTCGCAATTTAAAAAATTCGCTCTGATTTAACCGGCACGACGAAGTCGATTAAAATGGAACGACCGGGGTTTCGTTTAAAGGCGGCCGAGCGCTGCGAAAAAGCCCTACGAATACGGGGACATTTATTATGGCGGTTAAAGGTGATTTTCCAGCGGTGGCACGGTCATTCCGCAGGCGATACTACCGCGTTTCGTGCAAGAACGTTCGCGTAAAATCGTAAAGGTGAAACGAGAAGTTGCGATGTGACCGGAGAATGGAGGTTTGATCTACGTAGGCATGGGGGGTGCGTGCGCGCCCGAAGCTTTACGACTTCGTCCACTTTACATTAAAAGCATTCTCGCGGTTAATGGACGGCTTCTCGTTAACGAACTCTAACTGTGAGTTATCGGTACGTGAAATTCCGGGGACAAGTCAGGATCGAGCCCAAGCTAGCCGTCTTTCGCCTTTCGATCTTCTTTCCGTGCGTTCCGCCGGCGCGCTCATAAATTATCATCGTCGATTAAAACTTTATTGCCAGCGTAGCTTCGGTCGCACCCCCGAGGGGTGCTGGACTGTAAATGTCGAACGCACATAGATAGAAAATTTCCAAGTTTGCCGCTCGTTCGTTCGTTCGAAAGTTCTTACGCCGAGTCGCGACAGTATCGTGCGGGGGCCTCCGACCTACTAAATCTCAAAGATGACAATCTTCGTTCTCTCTCCTTCGGCGTGCCGATTCTGCGCTGCTCGAATGAGAGCTGCCATCGAGAACACGCAAAAGTTTGCATGTACATGCAAAAAGGTTCGGTCGCAAGTTACATCTTATTTAACAGCAAAAAGGCAGCGCCATAAAATTTCCATCTGTTGAGAAATTGAAGACCACCCTGTTTTATGTTTATCAAATTATTAGTAATGTCTTTACAAGACACAATATTCTTTGAATGTTATATGAATATTAAAAAAAGGATAATATTGAAGGACTACAAATATGATATATATATACGCAAGTACATATATAGTATATGTATATTTAAGATTGAATTATATGTAAAGCACTAAAAGATCCGCTTTGACCGTTATAGGCCTTTTAATTTCTAGTATTGATTGTGTTCTCACATATATGCGGTCTAAAATGAAGATTCTTAATATTATAAATAATATATATGTAAACATTCTAGGAATATTGAGTGTTTGTTGGGCTACATTTATTAAGAAAATAAACTTGAAGTGTTTTGCCTAAATTCTAAGCAGAATCATAAGGCTATAACATATTCTTGTAAGACTTGTAAGAATTTTTAAATGCTTATATCTTTATATATTATTTTTACAAATAGCTTCTTAATATAGCCATAAAATTTACAAATAATCGTATGTCTTACGATACATACGCATAAAATTAGAATATTAGTTATAAGTTCTTACAAGTTTTACGAGACACGTTACGAGTCTTATAGAATTGATTCTGCATAGAATTGATCCATTAATTATCATATCTTAACGCCGAGACACTACCGTGTCTCCAGATCATATTAAATACTAAAAATAATAAACATTCAAAATGATCACCTTTAGCTTTGATATGAGCTTTAGGAACGTATCAGCGATAATTATATATGTTTCTATGTATAAATTCTTTCAAGTAACCAATAAAGTTTTCACTTAGTAATGAAAATCTTTTGGTGTAAAAGATTTTCTCTCTTTAGTAATTAATAAGATGCAATTAGTAATTGAGTTTGTATTTTTTAATATACGTTCCTATCCAGGTAGCAAGCTGACGTTATTTATCATCATTTTTACGTCAAAATGATGACCTTACTGTCTCGGTAATAATTTAATAAAAACACAAAACTTCGTAGCCAAACTTTTTTTGTCACCTTGTACAGTGTGGGAAAGAGGAGAAGCTTGTAGCTCGTCGAAAGTTTGGCCGATAACATTTCCTCCGGTGCTGAATTAACGCGCGATTCTTTCGTCTTTTCACGAAAGTATCGTGGTTAAGAAAAAAGCCGGTTTAAAGTTCGATGCAACAACATTCAAATGCTGATATCCAAATACCCGTTCTCACGTTTGCTCTCACAAAAGAGCAGCAATTGCAGTTTTATCGAAAGCACCGGTGCGCTCATACGCGAAGTTTCGTTATTACCAAAATTACCCCGTGTAGAGCGTGTGTCAGAGGGTGTTTTCATTGGCCTTCATAATGTATGATACGATACCGAACTCTGCGGCTATCTAACAATTAGTTTCTCTCGCTTATAATAGCATATTATGCCACACTGCGCATATAGTGGAGAATATAATATAATATAATATAACAATCGCGTGTGTATGCTACCATTAACATTTATTTTTGTACTGCCTCCGTCCTACTGTATTCGAAATATCCAAATATTACGTTAGTGATTTGACAGAAAACGATATCTGCTCGATTCGCGAAATGCTGTACTTTAACCTTATTTTAAGCAAATGATGAATTCAAAGAAACGCTTTGAAAACGTAAGAAAATGACATTTTGGATTTGCTTGAAAATAATATAAATACACTGTTAGATATCAGAGAAGCAATGGTAATCCTATTTCTTAAGTTAAATAACATTTTGTTATTTTTAACTTTAATTTTCATATGTTAATATGTGAATCCATTTATTTTAACTTTAATTTCCACGTGTATTAATATGTGAATCCATCTATTTCTCTTAGTTCCAAAGTAAACATTGTCCATATTAATATACGTTCTTAATAAATAATAAATTAAATTTCAGCCAAAAATAAATCTTTTTGAATTAAATTCTTTAACTCTATTGTTTTTATTAAATTAACAACATATTGGTAGAAATAATGACAACCTATAGGAATGATTAAAAATAACTCCAACTGTGCGAGTAGATTAATATAATGATATTATATAGTAATTATGATAATAAATAAATGTAATATTTTTTTTATATTTACCAGAATTTAAACGGTTGTTATTATACAATATTTTATTCGCAGTACACTGCGCTTATTATAATTTTGGGAGCGTTTGGTAAGATTTTCAATTGAAAGTGCAGCTTGATGCTCTAATGTAGAGTTAACTTCTATTAAACGTAGCCAATGACTGCCCTAAATTTACCAAATTTACTTGAGCTTAATTACGATGTCTGCAAATAAAGTGTACGTCTCTAAACTATATCTCTATGTACGGATAACACCGTCATATATTGTCTCGAATAGAGATAAGCTAATGGTCGAACGCAGATATGGGGGATCGTAAGACGACTGCTGGGTAATTAATCGTTCGCGTATTGCGTCCATGTGCGTGCGAGCGTGACACGCGGCTGCATGCGTGCATGATGGAACACAGAATAATTATCGTTCCCGCTGTCGCGTGACGCAGGATATTTTCCTCTGAATCCGTACGTAATTAACGACGGATTACAACGGCTGGTTAATTATTGCAAAGCCCACTTCTGGACCGACCGTTGCTACGTCGGAGCACGTCACTTCGTGATAATATCACTCCATCAATTATGTTCCAGTGGTCTATAATAATACCGCAGAAATAGGAACAAATCAATATGGATCTGTGTCGGACATTTTTGAAAAGAATTGAAGTTTCAATAAGTATTTTCAGTGATGTAATTGTGAGAGACAGAGCAGAATTTAATCCCGATTTATATTTCATTAAACTTCCTAATAAAATAGTAGATTTATAAATTGAAATTACTTTTAAATAATAAAAGAGGACTAATGCATTTTTTTCTTGAATCTATAGTCACTCGTTCCCAGTCATATCTAGACGATTCGATTTTAACCAACTAGCGAATCTTCGTTTGGAGAAGTTTGTAGCTTCTCCATCTCTTGCAGAGTGTCTCTTGTTATTCATCTTGCTGTGTGTAAATCCCGACGTGGCCTCTTACTGCATATTATCACGCATACAATCGTGCTGCTTCAATTGGTTCGTCACGAATAAAGCTGGTTGATGCATCGCAGTTGTATACTCAGCCGGCGAAATCCCCTTGTAGGTTGTTAATTTTATGCATAAGAGGCGCGCATGGGTCGAGATGATTCCTGCATTACACGCGTGTTATAATCCTGCAACAAACCCGGCTAGAAGCGGTTCTCGAATAATGGATTGCATTCTCTTGTTCCACATATGTAGTTTTCTTTTTCTATTTTAAACATTCTTCCGTGAGATAAGAGATATATTAGATGAAATTTCTTTGATTAATTTTTTTTTATCTGTATCCTACTGTACAGTTTTTATGATAAATTTATTAAAAGATTTAGAAAGGTGTAATTAATGTTTATGTATCATATAGAAATATTCCCCCTTTATCATTATTTTATAGTAATATACTTTCAATTTAAAGATCTATTATCTTAGAAATTGGGAAGTCTGCTATTAAAATTGAAATAAAGTTTTACAATCTGATCAAATTAAAAAAAATTGAGTTTAACAAATTGAGAGAGAAAAATGGTGGCAGTCACTATGATTTTAGCTGTAATTTATAGCCATTTCTAGTGTGTTTCGTAAAACATTATTTGATCTTTGGCTTTTATGTGACTAATGCTCATTTCCACCAATGTAGATTAACTTTAATCTCGGTTCAACTTACTCTTCATCTTTTTCTAGTTCTAAAGATTAGAAAAAGACGAAGAGTAAATTGTACCGAGATTAAAGTTAATCTACATTGGTGGAAACGGGCATCAGTTATTTTATTCTAATAATAAGTTTTCGTTTTAACTGCATCAATTTTATCCTACATTAATTTATTTGATGGATCTTGTATTAACACTGACAAAGTTTTAATTTTGCAATCTCATATTTTTTTATTGACATATTTCACTCAATCAGTAAACTAATGAAGAGTTACTTCTGAATTATGAATTGTTGATATTCCATGTGATGAATACTAGGAACTATTATATTAATGCGGAAATAATTGTTATCTTACTGAAAATGACAATTTTTTGTTGGTAACAACTATGCAATAAATATTTTCTTTACGAGAAATCTTTTTCCCACTAATTATTCCACTATTATTCTTAGTTGGCGCTCCAGAGCTATCACGTCGTGACATTTGATTCATATAAAAACTGTGCAATCTGTACTTATGAAATTGTGATCCACAGACTAATAGTTTGCACGAAGAAACGACGATGGAATTCTTAAAAGTGGACTTAGACGTTTAATTAAAACGTTATACGAAAATTTATGTGTATGTGCAGCATGCGTGAGTGAGATACAATATAATAGTATTTAGTGATGTGTCAATGACACGTAAATCGTCTGTGTGGAAATGCTATTTATAATATATATTTGATATACGTATATATGATTAATCGTTTTTAGAATCCTCTTAATCTGTTCTCCATAATTATTTTATTGTGCAATTATAATTGCAAATATCAAACACTTTTTTTCTCACAAGGAAAGGCTTTCGATTTTAATTAAACCTATTTGTAGAGATGGTGTTTGGTTTAGAGATGGGTTTTGTAGAATTGAGTAAAAATATTTAATACGTATTTTTTTATCAGCAACACACCAAATATGTTTAAGAAGTGAAATCAGCTCTTGGAAATCAGACAAATTTAATTTCATTTTTCGATTATATATATACTCGTATATATAGGTACTTCTGAACGAAGTATGATAGAGAATTTAAAAACCCGATGTTATACGCCAAATTGCACAAGTCGTCTGGCATCCCTCGAAGGTAAGTCTCTTCTCCGACATGGCACCGCCATGCTGTATTCGCCAGAATTATGTTTGCGTGTGACTTCGAGAGTGCCAGGTAATACAGATGTGGAGCGC
>NW_017304438.1:1382323-1383351 GCF_001594115.1 Trachymyrmex septentrionalis | reverse complement strand
TATATATATATATATATATATATATATACCAATGGATATTTTTTGAAATTCTGTACATTCTATATGTTAACGAAATTACATTATTATGCTGCGCGCATTCCAAAGTTGTAGCCGAAAAATGAAAATTTGACCGATTTTCGAGGACTAATTATGTTTGATTATTGATAAAAAAAATATGTATCAAACATTTTTATCCTCTCTATAAACTTATAAAGTTTTATTAAAATCGGTGAAGGCACATCTGGGAATTTTTCCTTGTCAGTGCATCTTGGTTGAAAAGTTCAATTAAAAGAACGAAATTGAATTATTAAGGAAAGCATAACATTCTTGCGGATCTGCTTTTGGATGGAAATGTAATTTATTATTAATTAAAGAAAAATGAAAAAGAAGTGATGGGAGAGAGAGTCACCGCGATTATTTTACTTTTCTTCAAGAATGGAAAGTTATTTTTTAAAAGTAACAAATTACAGTTATTCGTTACCGTGTCAAAAAAGTAATAAGTTATCATCATTAGTTACTGATTTTTAAAAGTAATTCGTTACAATTACCATTATTTAAAAAGTAACTATAGTTTGTTACTATTTCGTTACTTTTTAAAAATCACTTTAAAATAAGTTCTAAAATATCAAAATACCCCAGTTCAAATTAAAAATTAAATAATAATTCGCTTCGGTAGTCTAAAGGACGTTCGCATGGAATGCAAGAAATCTGGGTTCGACTCCCGCGGCCAAGATAATATTTTTCGGAATAAGAATTAATTATTTACAGATTTTAATATGTTATTCAACATTACTAAGATCGTTTCGAAGATGCGAATAAGTATCAAAAATTTGTCAAATTGCTAGTCACTTTAACTCGTGATATTATTGCGGTAGTTTAGTAGAGTTAACGTTTCCGAAAAATCATTTCGACGCGCGTTTCTAGGGACTATATACATAGTATATAAATTTACGTAAGAATCATGCAAGCATTTAAAATCCAGCTAGATCGTTTAAGGCTTTTATTTCTATAGTATTATCATATATACA
>NW_017304438.1:1373699-1382000 GCF_001594115.1 Trachymyrmex septentrionalis | reverse complement strand
AGAAACGGAAACTAATAATAAAGACAAGAAACTTAAAAACTAAAAAATTTTTTTAAATGAAGATTAAAGATAAAAACTTAAACTCTTTAAAATATAAAATATTTTTGCATGAGTCATAGAAATTCACATACATATACATACACACAACATGTTGCTTTTAAAAGTATAGAATAAAATAAGTAAAATTAAAATTAAAAATTAAATATTAAATAGAAATTTTTTTAAGCTTTTTAAAATTTTTTTTATAAATTTTTTAAAATTCCTTTTTTCTTTAATTTTAATTTTTTCTATTCTGACTCAATCTTCTCTCAACTTATAATTAGAGAGAAACCTGAGAGAGGACCGCTATAAACCTGTAATCGTAAAAAGCTGCCGCGTACTACCGCCCTCTGAAGAAGTGGATGTTAACTACACAACAATATCCACTTTTTTGCAGTGCTCCTAATGGAAATAAATCGCTGAAATCGTTGAAATCTTTATTAATTTAATAGATTTTAATTATTTTAGCGATTTCAACTATCTATTTCCATCGTAGATATTGTTGTGTAATTAACATCCACTTCTTCAGAGGGCTGTAGTGCGCGACAGCATTTTGCGGTTACAGGTTTTACATCATCATGTCCTCTCTCAGGTTTCTCTCTGCTTATGACATGTGCTAACAATAACTGAGAATTACTAAAGTTCTCTACTGATAATACATCTCATTGGTTAATTGATTTGGTTCCTAGATTCACCCGACATCTAATCAAAGAACGTGCGTACAATGAGAACTCATTTCTAACCAATAAAAAGCTTATGTGAACGAAAATACTTTTATTTATTAACAATACGATTATTGATAATTATGTGCTATAAACCAAGATTGGTCAATATGAAGTTTATAGCCAAAAGTTGATAAGGATATACATTGTAGTTATGAAAATATGCGATAACAACCGATCTGCCTCGGTGAAACGCATACTTTCTCCGTTTTCGCCAACCTTCGGTTTTACCTGGCAGCGTAAAAACCACAGTTTAAAAAATGTACTTTTGCAATATTTTTGTTTAAATGTTGAAAAACAATGACATTAGCTTTATTTTTTACTTTCTCCTTAAAAACATAATTTCGTAATTCTGAAACCTTTAAAATATACGGCAAACTGAGATATCTGTCCGACATATCACGTAGAAGTGTAAAATAATTCCTGAAATAACGGTACATTTCTCAGTTGTCAAAAATCGCTGCAGGAGTGCTGCGGCAGTTGACAGCTAAGTATTTCAGGAATTATTTTATGCTTCTAAATTCTATACAATAATATGACGTAGATATCAGACAGTCATATCTCAGTTTGTCGCATATTTTACAGTTTTCAAGATTACGAAATTATTATGTTTTTAAGGAAAAATTTAAAAAATGAAGCTCTACTTAGCAAGTAATTTATTGTATGTAATTTCCCTCTTATGTCGTCACGAGAGACCCAAATTTTAATATTTGAGTGAATATAATTTATATCCAGTTCTACAATCTATACACATCAATTAAATTTTCAATCTTAAAACGCTATTGGGCTGATATTTTTTACAATAAATTTTTTATAGTATTTTAAGATACTTATCAATATAAATATGTTATTGAATTACTTATAAATTTAATTTGTTATGTACTATTCTACTTTTAATTAGGATTGCGTTTTAAGATAGGAAATTTAATTGGCGCGAAATTTGGAGAATTTAATGTATATACAAATTCATTCTCTCTAATATTATTACGTACGAAGATCGAGCTTGATTTATAACTGCTCTTTTGAAAAACGACACATTATCTTAAATTTAATAATAAATAAACTAATCACAGAGGCGTATCAACATTTTAAGACATTAAAACGGTCTTGAAATCAGGACAAATTATGAATACTATCTAAAGATTCCACAAACGAAAATTATGTCATAAATATATTAGGTTAAAAATACAAAGAGAAAAATTAAATACAAAAAGTAAATTATGCGAAACTGTCTGGAAACGCGTTGACAAGAGGGAGAATACAAAACAAAAACTGGCGTTACCTGATAAATCGATATACTAATAATTTAATACTTATACAGCTTTTCTAGCGACAATATTGATATCTATTGTGACAGATAGATCGTTATTGAATATGTATAAGTATGATATCATTGATATACCGACTTATTAGGTAATTCCAGCTTCGTATTTTTTCTCTTGTCAACACGTTTTTGTATCAGTAATTTTTATTTCTACTTTTTACAGGCGAATGTCAGAAGCAGGTCTTGAAAATAATACCTGTAAGGTTAACACGCGTCCGTTTTTTGTCGTACGACGAATTTTTCAAGCGTGTCAATCGGCTGCACGACAGAGAGGATTTCGGACCTGTTTGCCTTCTACAGCCGATCGACAGACTTAAAAAAGTTGTACGACAAAAAATGAACGCATGTAATATTGACCTAAGATATTGTCAGGACAAAGTCTGTAAAGATGTCATAAATCAGGACATTCTTAAAGACGTCGTGTAGACGTCTCTCTGATAGTCCCAAAAAATATCTCATGAATTTTAAGACGTCTTTATGATGTCTTATGATCGATGTCTTATGATTCCCTGTGCACCTACTAACCCCGTTATAAATCCGCGCGTGCGTACGAGCACATCGAAATTTAGTACACACGTCGCGATCGTGCGTTACTGCTTTTTGTCACATAAACGCTCGTTCGGTCTGTATTGTACAATGGTACGGCAATTTATTGTGTATGAATGCGACTGTCTCTCCCATTGATTTTTGTATACCAAATATAAAAATTGCTCGCGCAGTTTCGTTCAACAAATATTACCGCTATTCACGATAGACTCTTCATTTCCGTGCAAAATGCCTGTAACGTATTACCGCAATAATTTATTTCATTTTGTGACGTTTTGCCATTTAACGTTACTGAAATGCACGTCTCGGACATTTCGAGCTCCCCCTGGAAATATGTGTATATAAACTCGCGACGTTACCTCCTTTTCTCCCTTCGATCCGCCACATGCTTCAACCGTCCAACAATGCTAATGCGAGCCATTCTAGCTATTTGTGGGATAGACATTTGTATCCTGTACTGTAGGTAGGTACCATTTTATTATCCATGGATGCCAAATTTCCTCCTCGTGGAAGCTTGCAAATGTCGATCGGTCGGCCAAAAATTTCCGTGTCCGCGAGCAGACGAAATGGGAGGTCATCGGGGGACGGTGGCCTTTTTTTTTTTCTTTTTTTTTTTCCGGGAACGCGTGCAGCGGCAGTTCGCAAATGAAATTCCATTGCGCAATTTGCTACGATAACGGTGGCACGCTTATTTTATACGACACGGTTATTTTATAAATCACCATGGGATGGCCAAACGGGGGTCGAAGAAGGGGCGTGTTTTTCCGAAGAAAAATAAATTCTGTGTAATTTTCGCAGATTAGCGTGACGTATCCGCCGCGCCGCGGATTCGAGCTCTCGCGGCTCTCGTAAACTCGTAACCAGGCTGCGTAAGTTACGAGCGACTGCCGTTCTCGTTGTACACCGCAATTAGTGTGATCTATCGCGTAAATGTAATAACGCGTATACATTGCCGCCGCCGCCGCCGCCGCTGCCACGTTTTAAGTGTTTCGTTTCAGCGGCCATAAAAATATGACGACGGCCGGTATATCGAGTTACCCGCGGAATCCCCTCATTTGCTACCCTTTGCCTATCTCGTTTCCTACCCACCCATCCCCATTTCATCCCTCGCCCATCTCGTTTTTTACTTCTCTCTCTCTCTCTCACACACACACACACACACACACACACACACACACACACAAAATACGCGCGATTTGCACACGTGTCGATGTGTTCCTATATGAGAGAAGTATACATATATGCTGGATGAATTCCGAAGGGAACGCGATAGCGGTATACACGACCATAATCACTTTTTTGCTATGCCGGCCACCTACCTATGTTCGATGCGCAACGCTGCTCCAACGTGCTTTGGAGTTTGGACAGTGCTTTTAATGTTATTTCAGCTATATCTCTCTGATCCATTATAATGGGAATAAAGTAATCGCGTGTCTCCCTCTCTTTCTTTCTCTCTGTTTTATCCCTTTAGCCGGTGAATCTTTTGCAATGGCGTTTGATGTAATTATTAGAAAAAAACTAATGTTACAAATCGTCAAAATATAACAGGAGATGGAGTAGATTATGTAATTAGCGATGATAGTGCTCTCTAAAATTTTTGGGATGAATCTCACTCCGAAGAATGAAATGTCACCCTAAAGATTTGAAAGTTCAGCTATTCTTTTTGAACTGGCGCAATTTTCACTCTTTAAGAATGAGATTCCAAACAATTAATAGAGCAATGATACCAAATTTTATGGTATAATTTTATATACATTATGAAAAATTGCAAATACATGTATAAGAAATTACGATATTTTAAATAAAAAGTTGTTTTGATAATAAAATAGGTGTTGTTTCCAATAATTTTCGATTAAACTACGCCCGCGGAATTTTATTTCAGATGGCATCGCTATCATCCGATTAAACGAATACGCATATTTCTATTACGTTTCTAATTGTGCACAGCCTTTCAAATTTTCTGACCGATCGACATAAATTGCGATAAGTAGCAAATCCCGTCTCCCTGTTCGCAATCGACATTGTCGTCGCGTCAGTAACACGTACGCGTGATCAAGCTTTTAACGAACTTGACGACAAAGGCTGTTGTAATTGGTGAGTTCAGTAACAAAGCCTTATCCATAATGAATTCCTCTTTATCTCGCCAAATAAATTTCAATCCCGATTTTATAAATGTGACATGGCGCTGTTTTTCGCGCTGATTGGTCATTGTAATCCAGAGTTATACAAACACATACGTATGAGGTATTACAGACTCGGCTTTCAATGAATTTAAAGTCGGTTTGTTCGTAAGAGAAAGATGAATTAATATAATTATAAAAGAATATTCACACATAAGGTCAACTGAGAGTAAAACGATCGCAGCAACATAAGTTAACAATTTTACATTAATATGTAAAATACTCTCTAAAACTTTTCGAGTGATTCTCATTCTGAAAAATGAAATTTCACTTTTAAAAATTGAAAATTGAGCCATCCTTTTTCAAGACTGGCTAATTTTCGCTCCTTAGAGTAAGATTTCACTCCAAAGAATTTAAAGAGTATATTGACTTCTTGCCTTCAAAAAATAAATATGTTTTACATTAATCTATTACTACAATTAATTGTCAATTTTTGCGCCTTTTACTTCAAATTATTTCTGAACATTCTTTTATTTTGAAAACAATTTTATTTATTGTCTAATATAATTATAATCTTTGGCAAGATTACCGGGCAATTTTCAGGCCAAGTAATTAACTATGAATAGTATAAATAAGGTTTTAAAATCAATCGACAAACAATTCCTATAAACGCTACTTTTCACACTTGGCCATTAAGTTTGCTGCAGATTATTATTTGCCACAAATTAAAATTCAGTTTGCGGTTGTTTCAAAGAATTTCAAACGATTACGAGAGTTACGATGAGGTTCGTTTCGTCTATGTGCAAAGTTTCTCACGTTTCGTGTGTGCTTTTACATCAATACGCGCACATACATACACGCGCGCGCGCGCACAGAGCTCAAGGTGGAAGTCGCGCGGCCAAACACTTCTGTAGATGCACTTAACACAGCGATAATATTATGTCTCGTTGGAACAGTTGGTGGTTGAAGAGGCCGGAATGGTTGGCGGCCAACCATTTGCGGTAAATCGGTCGCGACAGGGACTTACTCGTGGTGGACTTGCGGCGTTGGGGCGCCCTTAGTTGCCAACGTATATCGAGAGTGTATGTCATAGTAAAGGTCCGCACTGCCTTTCGAGAGACTCGCAAAGAAAGATGTTATAATTTTTCCCTCGAAAATAAAAGATTTTATTTTAAATAAAAATAATTACAGTGGCATTTTGAAAACACAATGTGGAAAATTCATATTTTGCGTACAGTAAAATGGGGTAACTAAACTTCTGATAATTTTCTTAAGCCTCTTGTTCGCTCGCCATTATTATCTCAGATTATGACTTGTGACTTCAGAAGCGAGAAATCGTAACAGTTCTTGCAAATTATATTTAAATAATAGTACTTATTTTTCAATAAAACAACATTTGCAATCAATAGAATGGACTCATAAAACACTTGCGATCTTCAAACATTATCTTCTTGTTTCGAGAAGAAATTAAATCACATTTATTGCTTATATACTAATAATTCGACAATTTGTCATAACCCAACATAGTTTATTTATTATTTATTTCCTTTTTTAGTTATGCATATGATTGCCAGGAATGTAGTTATTTATTAATTGGTAAAATAAAAGAAGAATTTTTGGTATATTTTACAAGTGTCGGTTATACCGATTCTAATAATAAGCGCTTTATTGGAACATATACGTCTATATTAATATATTTTGCAAGAATTTTTATTACATATTTCCTCGCTGACGTCACGTATTTGTATATTAATATATTTTGCAAGAATGTTTATTGCATATTTTCCGCTGCTGACGTCACAATTTAAAATATGTAACGGTGAGTACATAAACAGAAGCTCTAAAAACACCTTAAAGACATTTTACGACGCCTTATATCCTGATTTTGCGTGCTATCTAGGCACATTTTTTTTTTTTTAATTTGGACCAAAGTTATCCCATTTTCCGGTACCTATATTTCAATTTCAAACACAAAATATAATCTTGTAATTCATCGGAAAAACTCGCCGATACAGAAAGCATCTTCAACTTTGCAGCGAATTTTGCAAAGGAAGGAATAAGTTTCGCTTCCGTATCCCCTTCATTTAATTTCATCGCGTCGCTCGCCGCAACTACTTATCGCGGAAGTCGCGCGTCTCGTTTTCGTCACATTGCCGGCAATTTTGAAGTCCGCGGTTAGCCCGTAAACGTAGCCATCCCGGGGCGTCTTGTGTAAGCCAGGTCGTAAACCGGAAACTTCGTTTCTTTAATGAGCATGTAAATTCTGCGCGGCGACTCCGGACTCCGGACACGATTTCGCGACGGCTGAGCGTATCCGCCTGTACACGGATCCGCCGTATATTCAGTATTCGTACTCTCGCACGGCGATATCAACGCGAAACGCGCCGGGAATTTCGTTATGGCAATCATGCACACGGGGCAGCACGGCGTCGCGACGTTGGAAGACGCCGACGGAGGTGACGACCGGCGCGAAGGAGATTTACTCTCCTTTTTATATTTCGCCCAAGACGCGCATTTCCGACGAACGACGCGACGGAGGAAAGCGGGATTAATGAATATTCAGGAGCAACGGAGCGCAGAGTTGGACTCTGCACTGGTTGGCACGAGGGTGAAGAAGAGAGAGAAAGAGAGAGAGAGAGAGAGAGGAAGGGGGAAAAATAGAATGGTCAGCAAGGGAGGAAGCTGGAAGAAGAAAGATGCATGGGGGAGGAGAGATAGAGGACGGACGCGAGAAAATGCCCTGACGTTAACGCGATTAATTTGCTGGGAACTTTACATTTTAATATTCATCTCGGGGACGCTCTCCCTGACCTCCTTCTTTTTCTTTCCCGCCTTCTTCCAAGTATGCCTTCCTTGCTTCTTTCTTGTCCTTGTTTTTCCGCTCGCCTTACTTCTTCGTGCGACCCTTCGTCTAATCCCACTTTTTTCCCCCCTTCGTCCCCCATGCGTTTTCCCGGTTCTTCGCTGGCTTCTTCGCGCTTATTTACCCTGGCAGATTCGTGACGATCGCGCCTCGAAAGTTTAGTATAATAACAGCCTCCCGCGAGTCGAAGAGCCAATGAAGCAGAGTAAGGAGAGAGTAGGTGCTTAAAAATTTATCGGTGGTATTATGGTATTAACAAATCTGAAATGAATGGCTGGGAAGAAAATATTTTATATATCTGCAATATTTTTTTTTAATTTAATACTTTGGATTGAAATAGATCCTAGGTATTTTATTTTAAGAAATATACTGTATAGGAAAGAGAGTTGCTGAATGCGTGTTGATTATTTCATCAATATTTTATGTTTTTACTTATATTTTACTTATATTTTAATGTAAGTAACATTTAGCGACAAAAATATGAAATAAATGAGAAATAAGTAATACAAACAAAAATTTAATAAATAAATTATCCTCATCTTGTTTTTCTGTTAATAGCATTAAAAAATCGGGTAAAACTGATGTTAATTTTTCATCAATATTGCTGATAATAGTGTTATCATCAATAGTGTTATTTTTGTTATTTTCAGAAAGGGAAATTTATTGCAGAATATATTATTCTTATCC
>NW_017304438.1:1353865-1373599 GCF_001594115.1 Trachymyrmex septentrionalis | reverse complement strand
TTTATATATATATATATATATTTATGTATATTATAAATAAAAGATTAAGGTTTATATTTTTATAAAATCTATCAGTTTCTCCGAAATCGTACCACCACAAATTTTATTTAATTAAATGATTATCATATAATTGCGATAATTCATAATAATAAAGCTAATAATTAATATGAGTAAAAATAGAACAATTGCAAAAATAAATTCAAGTTAAATAACTTTACTGCATTCGGCAGTCTTTCTTTTAAAAGAGGCATCACGTTGATTTTATGAAGGACCGTAATTACGCTTTAAAAGTATGATAATGCCTCGAAAACGAGGACGTAGTTCCTAAATGTTTGAAATTTGAACAAATTTACACGAGTTTGTTCAAATAACTTTTTTCTTCACGGAGCTATTACATTAAGAAATAGACTTTAACAGCTTGCTTTTCTTACATTCTTCTTGATTACAGAACAAACATTCCTAATTAAACACGTTTCCCGTTTTCTTCCCTCCGTGCTACGTCTCTTATTTCTCGATGGGTTTTTGATTTGTGTTAACAGAGCGGTTTCAGTATGTGCGCGCATCGGGCGAGCCTGTCGTAGAGCTTGATTATTGATCGAGTAACACCAATGCGCGTGCATTGCGTGTCCTATATTTATTTAATTAGTCGACTGATGGGAAGAAAACGAGAGTTGACGCCGCGGGACATTACAGATAGATTGGTTGGTTACCGCCCGTGGAGTCTCTAATTAAACTCGGCGCGAACTACAATGTAATAAAAACACAGGTGCGACTATTCGGTAGACAGCGGGCGTATCGATTATTGTCGCGACGTTGACGCGAAAAATCTGTTCGTTCTTTCTCTCTTTCAATCCCGTTATTTTCGCTTAGGGAAAACGTACGTGTGTATAGTATTACAATTTAATTTAGTCGACGTGAAAATAATCCCCGCCATGCTAACGCTGAATAAATGTGCGTTTTTACAAGCTTTCCAGATTTGCCTTAAAAAAAAAAAAAACAAAAAAACAAAAACAATTTAGAGTATTATTGTTACATATCGAACGTTGACGTAGCGTGAAAAATTAATGCTAATGGCGGCTCTATTAGAGGAAGTTGAAAATAGATGTGCGATGACCTGAACCAGAACATCTATTTCGAGAAATAAATAAATTTTACGGTATTGGCTTAAAATCGACAATCACCGGTTGGGACTACTTTGAAAACTGCAACTGACAATTTCCGCAGTCTCCTGCGGGAGCACGTGCGCGGCCGGGGATCCGCAGAACGACGAGGATCGAAACGGGGTATATAGAATGAGAGAGAAGGGTGGGTTTCGCCGCGGGTAATAAGGGCGGCGGAGGATATAGTTGGTTGGAGTAAGGGAAGAGAGGAGGAGGAGGAGGAGGAGGAGAACATCAAGTCAGTTGTAGGTTGAGACCTTTGCATCCATGTACAGCACGCTTCAGAGGGTTATGCGCGGGAGCCTCGTAATAATATAGATGACTCCGATGCAATTAGGAACGCAAGCTTCGAGGAAATAGTCCTTCAGAGGTGCTTACCAGGCGTTCCGCCCTTTTCTCTCTCTCTCTCTCTCTTTCTCTCTCTCTCTCTCTCTTGCTTTCTTCCGCCTTCTCGCAATATTCGAGCTTGCCTGGCAGCGAGCGAGCCCCCTTCGATTCTCCATCGATTCTCGTTCCCTTTCGTCCGCTTGATAGGCGTAGATCGGACAGCCGTCTCTCGCACCATCGAGGGCTGATCCCTCGAGGCCTTTCCTCGAATATCCGTTGCTTAGCACACGTTCCATATACATTTTTAATCGATTCGACACGCTTTCCGTTTCCAACGAACGGTGCCGCTTTAACAGTGATTTCGACCGAGTTTACTGCTTTTCTCTGCCCAAAACTGCTATCGTTTTATTTGGTTTTATTTTTCAGTCGTGGCAATTTTTATTCAGGCCAGGCATGACGTCAGGTTAAATAACTGATGCGCCAGTCGGGCAACATAAAAATTTTAGCTTGGCAAATTTAATTGTTCTTCAAACTGACGTGCCGAATATTCTCTAATATAATTGTCTGGTAAAAGTTTTTGACAATTGCGCGGTCGCGCGTCTCTTTACAGTCGCCAAAGGGTAAACGTAATTACACGTCGCGTTTAACTTTCGGAAATTTCTTTGCACGTAAAATTGAAATTTGTGGAAACGGAGACTAAAAAAACCGGTTAACTGTCCGGCGGGCTCTTTAAGCGAAATTAGTCTATGGTTACGGAGTCGAGAGGCGGTGATAATGGCACTTGTTGGTGAGCGAAGTCTGCCCGCTCGGGGGTTCGTCCTCTAAAATAAAGTTACGGCCATTAACAAAACTAGGTTTCTCACTTTAACTTGTCCTAAAAATCCACGTTGCATAAAAATTGGAGCCGCTAAATTGGTGGCAGTTGCTATCTCGCGTATTTTCGCATTTTACAGGGCAAGGTGCTTTCCCCAATTCCTTCCTTTATCCTCGGATTTGTTTTTACAACGTTTTCAAATGATAAAGTAAATATTTTTATACAAAACATATGATATTTTCATTTTGTATACAAATTACAATGAATTATTAGACAATTTATAACGAATATCTTCAATTAACAAAAATACGTGTATACAATAAGAGTCATGCATATTTTTCGATATATTATTAAAAGTATTATTTATATACACATATTGTATTATATGTAATTAAATTGTTATTAGAAACTTATATTAAAGTGTATTATTAATTTATTTTATTTTACTTTATTAATTACATTTCTGTTACGTGAATAATTCTCTAATTGTATATTTGCACAACTAAGCATAGGTATATTACATTATTACGGCTTGTTAGATTGCCTGAAAAACATTTCAATTTTTCACCACAGTTCATTACTTATTCGTTCTTTAATTTCGAATTTCTACCCGCAAACAGCGAATAATGTCGTTCACGCGACGTAACTGCATTTTTCCCCATATGTTTAGGGCAAAAAACGTACGATATTTTAAGTTACCTGAGATTTTTTCAGAAGACGCACAATTTATCGCCGGTCCCTCGAGTTTCCTGCCACGGCCATGGATAACCCCCGGTCCTCATCTCGCCCGCCATGGCGGATAACCCGGCTCTGTCCGCGCCACGTTCGCTCTATGGCGGCACTCTCTTTCATACATAGCTGACATTTACCACCTCCCATATCCACCCTCTCTCATATTACGCGTTGAAATAGCCCTCGTCCCCCGAGCGAAGGCGCAGCAGGACGTAATAGCATTCTCGGAGAATTACTTATACCCTCCTGTGACCACCACTCATCGCGGCCAAGTTTCTCTCTTTCTACGCGAGCTCTTTTCCTGATAAAGTCTCACCTTGTTAAAAGCAGCGTCACTCTGACCCTCCTCTTCGGCGACGAAAATAATCAGAAATAAACGCGCGGCATTTAGTACAGTAATTTTCTCGCCTCTTCCATTCTCGAGGGGTTTGCTCGATTATATCTCGTAGAAAATAATACTTGTAAGGACTCTACGCGATTGTTTCATATTCAAATGCTGAAAAATAATTCTATAGAGAATTGAGAGAATATTGCATTTAAGTTATGAGAGAAATATATTGTTAAATCCAAATAATACTAACTTCAATTCCGTGTGAATTAAAAAAATTATATTTTTAACCTTCGTGTATGCCAAAATCAAATTTTATGTGTGTAAATCAATTCATTTCTATGGTTGAATTGCTCACAATTACTTTCAAAATCTATGTTAGAAATATATCTTAGTAAATGATAAACTAAATTTAAGTCATATTTAATATACTTTCTTAAATTAAATTGTTTAATTTTAGTTAAATTAACGGCATTTCGAGTAGAAGCAACCTATGGATATCCTGCTCAATTTCTTTACCTCTAGATAACATTATCCAAGAGATATCTTCCATATTACAATGGAAGTATCTCCTGGATAAAGTTATCCACAATTTATCTGGAAGTGAAGAAATTGGGCATAAAAATAACTCTAATTGGATGTAATTGGACACGAATTAAACAGTGAAAGAGAAAAAGAAAAAAAACGATTTTACTTTTGAAAATCTTTCTACATCCATTTAAACCACTTAGTCCACGAGTAAATTTACCAGTGGACGAGTAATAGAGGAGGGACAAGCAATTTTTAAATAAACGTATTTGAAAATAAAGTAATAAGTATGCGGCATTTTTTGGTACGAATCGTAATTCTTTTAATATGGAGGCGGCAATAACGTCGTTACGACTTTCACGCAAGTGGCAAGGCTACATATATCACGATCCGCCATCAAGTACACGTCCTATCCGTACGGGTATTACGTAATTGCAGCGGGACGTTTATATAACGGGAATATTGCGGGTTATATAACGGATGGCATAATATATATCTTAATAAGCGCATGCAGGCTGCACGTACAAAGGTAAATTTCATCGTTATTATTGAATCGCCGCTCTGTAATAAAAAATCCGCGGTGTGGCGAACGTTTATGCGAATGTGTGCCGGTGATAATTTGCGATTCACTCGAAAGCAGAAGAAGAGAAAAACCCTTGTTTTTCCTCCCCAATTTGTTCCGTCGTTTGCTCAGTTTTCCCTCATGACAAATCCTATTATCCTCTAAATTAGTTCTTTTACATAAATTAAACGGTGTAAAGTCTATTATGCCTCATTTATAGTTATCTTCTTAATACAATATTGTGTATTTTATACTCTCATTTATCGTATCCCTTTTTTAATATTATTGAAAGATATTAGTAAAAACGTTTTTTTTTATAATAATGCTTTATATACTGGACGTTAAGATATTATAATATATAATTACAATTTATTTTTTGGCATTGTTTATTTTATAGACTGTCTAATATGACGCAACGAAATACAATGATCTTCCTTAAAATATTTAGCTTTTAGGAGTTCAAAATTTTATGTCGTGGTTTAAACATATTATTAATATGCGTTTGTTTCCGTATAATTATATTATTATACAATAAGTAAACATAAATAATAATTTTCAAATTATTAAATACTGTAAAATTATGAAAACATTATTAGAAAAAATAGATTAGCTATACTTAAACGTAAATTATAATTAATTTTTTATTGTTATTAGTAAATCTGTAATCTTCATACACACACACACATATATATATATATATATATGTGTGTGTGTAACAAGGATTATATTTTATATTTTAAATCAATCTTCCTAAAATAGTTTCTTTACAATCGTTTGTACTCGCAAAGTAATAATTTATGCGATTAAAGAAAGCTTCTAATACGTACAAGTAATTGTAACAACCATTTAAAAATCCACCAGTGCAATAAAAACATCATATTTTTAGTTCTTTTTGACCAGCAAGTTTAGCATCGACAACAAATTATTTATTGAAGTTTAAATTTCTTTACTATAAATTTATAATTCTCGAAAGTACTTGAATGATGATGCATCAATGAATCAAATGACGTTCGAATGTTTTCGTGAGCTTTATGTATAATATTTGATTACTTTGCTTCGCGAAATCTTAATTATCAGTGCACAGGTGGATTAATTTCTAGTACACGATCGACTTACTTAGTGCGTTTTTAAATAATGTTAGTCGCGTGACTGGCGCAAAAGTAGGCGACTGATAGGAACGGTAATTTTATACACACATATATATATATATGCAGTTGATATCGCGACGTTGACCTTTCCGTCAACAGAAAAATAGGAACCTTCGCTGTATGCGAGGGAGACAGGATTAGAAATCACGTCTACCTGCGAACCGGCACGGTGTATCTTATAATGCGTGTGCGTGTCGAGAAATGGCTCTATACGAGTCACGAGCGTATAATGCAGTTTCTCTTGCACATTACACTCGATCCTCCATCGGTCGCATGTGTTGAGAAATATACGGCTGAACTTATGTTTTAATCGGATTTTATTTGTACAACACAGGAGAATAAGTAGTCAAATTAATCTTCCAAAACGATTGTCTTTTGTTTCCATATTGCAGCTAGAAGAACAATACTGTTCGACAAAAAAATGACCCGAGTAGTTTTTTTTTAATACCGCATATAAATCTATTTTCCAAATTGTTCTGTCACGCTATAAATTTGAGAAATTTGCAATTGAAGTTGCAATAAAACTTTAATTGCACATCACATATCGTAGTTATAATATGACAAAATATGTGACAATAGCCCCCTTTTGCAACTTTAACTGCAAATTTTTTATGCACTTATTAAATTCGTCATAAATCCGATATTACTAGATAATAAATATATATTTGAAAGAAAAATTCGTCATAAATCCGACATTGTTAAACAATAGATATATATTGGGAAGAATAATTTCTCTTGAATAAAATAAATTATTTGCACGCGATAATTTAATTATCCGCGTTCAACACTGTCGATATAGCTGTACATACAAAATCTCAGAAAACTCAGTACACAAGGAAATAAAATTTTTCAATACTTATCAGTAGAGGCATTGATGTGCTCCAGCACGTTGAGCATCCTTCTTCAATCGAGTCATGTTGTGTTATGATAAGTCGGAGCTGCATGTGTCGCGTTGTGATGCGTTAAAACAGATACGCACGTACCAATGTTTTATGTGGGTTGGCGTGAATGATATAAACAATATTCTTCCCACGAATAACAGAAAGATAACGTGCAACATGCGCTGACGTATATTATGCTCGATTAGCCAACGCGATGCATCGTATCACTTTGCAAGGACGACTCATCGTGCAATCTCACGAATTTCCACTCTTCACTTTTATCAGTGAATTAACATTTTTATTATCAATATAATTTCGTTCAATCAAATCTATATTAAGGAAAATACAAGTCTTTGTGTGCATATATGTCGCTCCCTTACTTCAAAAATGATACAACTAAGAAAATTTTTTTAATTAAATTTTTCAAGGGAAAAGAGGAACAACTATTTTTCAACTTGACAGAAAATTATTAACTAATTGTAAACGAATAATTAACAAAAGGAATATGTTCTTAGTATGGTTAAATATAATTTTTTCTATTTTATTTCACAATTCTTAACCTGGGAATGATCACCTGGTGTGTTTTTGTCCTAGTGGCGAAAAAATGTGAAATGTTAAATATTATTTTGTATAAATATTGGTTAACGTATTATTTCTTTTTTAATAACCACTCTTTACGAATCTTTAAATGTAATTCCATCAAAAATCCACAATAAAAATTGTATTAAAATTTTTTAAGAAATACTATCATAATAAGCTACTTAACGTGCTTATTCTGTTTAATTCTTGTTTAGTTTCTTTTCATCTTTTCATCTTTTAAATGGGCAAATCAATAATGCACAACATATCATAAATATAATAGTGATTTTAATTGAGATAAATAAAAACACTTCAGATGATCATTTGCATAAAAGAAATCAGTAACTAGTCTCATTAAAAATCCTTTATGAGTTGTGACGATTTTTTATGAAGTTAAATTAATTCAATTTTTATGATTAACACGGTAATGTTTATCGAATTCATCCATGGTAATAGTTCGAAAATCATTTTTTTAATTATGTTGTTTTTGAAATAAGGAAGAGATATCTATACGCTCTCTGTATACATTATAAGATAACCGAGCCATCCTGTCTGAAAGAAGAAAAATAATGCACGTATCTCTACATTAAGTCTTTCCGTAGATTTCAAAGTTTTATTTAATTGTTCATTTAATTCAAAAATATGTGATCATCCTATATTCCGCTTATGCGAAATATATATTCGAAATGTACATACGGCGATAAACCTCGTTCTTTTATATGTCACGATCGATGGAGCGTTAGAATCTCGTTGAAATCGTCAAAGCGGATCCCCGTGTCCGAATTTCGATCGAGATAGTCTGCATTAGTATTGTCGTCGGGTCGTAACGTCGTCCTCGCGGTGGCGTCCTCCCTCGATTCGTCGCCATTATCGATCGCGGCGGTGACGGCGGCCGAAGAATTCGGGGTGCCGGACGAGGGACGTGTCAGTTTCTTTGCGGTTTTATTACACGGCTCGCCGGAGGTGGCAATTTGTTGAAGCCCGCGTTGTCAAAGACCGGAAGTAGGTCCCTCACTCTTTGTCCCGTGCCGATCGACGCCAGCTCGATCCATCTGCAATGGCGAAACATGTGAAAGGGGTCTCTTCTCCTGTCCTCTTTTTTTTTTTTCCTGAAAAGAGCCGTTCCCCCCTAATGCCTGCAAACCTTTTGTATTTTATTGGCAATGTTCCATTAAAGATATTACGACGAAGTAAAAGAGCGAATCGTGTAATGGCGCTATCATTATTTTTTTCTTTTCTTTCTTTTCTTTTTTTTCTTTTTTTTTTTTTAAGTAGAGATTACAGTTTAAGCCAACAGCAATTATTACGCTTTTTTTGAATTCGAATTCTCAACGTTTTAAAATATTGGTGAATATTGTAGATCATTTTCGTTGAGAAAATCACAGCTATATTGGACTAAAACCTACATGAAAAGAACGATTTTAAAAGTTATCTAAAAATTTAATTACACAGATCTGAAAATAATTTTGTTAGATTACGCTATTACATTCATAACGTTAAACCATACTAAAGAGTTTTTTATTCATTTCTAGGTCACTCCTATTCGTTAATTTAACTAAAACAGGAGTTAAACAATTTAATTCAAGGAAAGGTATTAAATTTAGTTAGACTCAAATTTAGTTTATTATTTATTAAATGCATATATATTAATATGGACATTATTTACTTTGAAACTAACCATAGAAATGGATTGATTAACGTTTTAACACATGGAATGGAATTTAAATAACCAAATGTTAGATAATTCAAGAAATTGCGTTACCATTGCTTCCTTTGATATCAAAATAATTATGTAGCACGCCTAAACTAATTGCTAGAATGTCAAAAAACTTCTTGCAGTGTCGCTCATTTACGCTCGCGAGTGTTCCATACAATAATCTTTATAATCCAACGCAATTATTTTCAGATCTAAATTTTTTTAGATACTTTATTTTTGTCTAGTTAAATCTCTAGATACTTCAGCAAAATTCTTTCCGTCTAAGTAATTCGAAACAAACGAAAAATATCGATTACATTTAATAGCTTGCCCATCCGATATAAAAGGCCGTTTCGTGTAAAGTCATTTTTGACACGTTATATGAGCGAATTAATAACAGCGGTCCCGTATTATTCGGAAATAACGGACGTTTAAACAACCGCGATTATACCGAATTGTTGAGTGCAGTTTCGGCGCAACGATAGTTAATAAATATTGGATAATAAATATCGGCCGGGACGATATCGCGTGCGTAATTTTTAACACGGCCACGCGAATTTGTCGTTCAATGAATCACGCGCGGCTCGCGTCGCACGAAGCAAGCATGCACGAACGAATTCACTTCCCACCTGTTGTTTTTGTATTTTGCGAGGGGTTGAGCGGCTGGATGGGGCGTTTCGGTGGGGAAATATGTGGCCCCATAAAAATCCAAACCACGGCTCAGCAGCATCGAGGTCTCCTCCACGCTGGCCAGGGTAACCCTTATAACGGGTGGCCCCGTATAAATCGTCGCCGGCTCGTTCAGATTCTGCGCGTCGCTCTTTAGCTTGTCATTGATGGCCTTCACTGATTTATTTAACACACGATTTTATTGCATGCGTTGCAGAAAGGCAGAAAGCTCTATGCATCAAGCGTCACGGAAAGTAATAGCGCTTTTAAATACGCGCGCGTACAAAATGTGAATGAGTATACGTGAAGTATAAAGTCAATTCCAAAATATATTGTTAATATTATGCAAAATGTAGAGAGGCTGCACGTACAGTGGCTGCCAAATGGTTTTCAAATGGAAAGAATGATTTTTCTGAAATATATTTGAAAATTTAGATAGATACAACTCTGGAAATAATATTGTTTCACTATCGAAATAATTATGTAGGAAATTTAAGCATGATGAGCAATGTTATAAAAAGATTTGACGCTTTAGCAGCCAGCTTGAGTGTTCTAAATAATTATTTGAATGGTGGAACAAAATCATTTTCAGATTTATAACAAACTTTGTTAAATGCAAATAATGGTAATAGAAAGGTCAATTTATGAGCACACAGTTAGAAACTGTAAACTCATAAATATAAAATGGCTTATTAGAGTGTCATCCAATTAGTTAAAATATATAGGAAACGTTTCGACTTTACTTAGTCTTCTTCAGTCCGTTAAAATAATAGATAAAAGATAACCTTTATACTTAAATGATATTCTCAACGGACAACAGATATATAAAATAATTCTTAATTGTAACTGAAAGTCCCATTTTAACACAAATTGATGATGATTGTCAAATTGATGTACATTCTTCGTTAATATGCAACGGAGATCCAATTGAAAAACTATTTTCCCATTCGAAGGCGAAAAAGTAGAGTCCGGAATAAATTGTGTGAAGTCAATCGATAGTGAACTTTAAATATTTCAGCAAAATTATTCTTTTCGGCCAATGAGAAATTTTTGTATTGCTTAGATAATAAAGAATATTTACAAATAGAGATCTATGCAAGCACTTAATATATTCTAGTATTTAAAATATCTCTGTATTCTTAAGTTGTTTATAACAAAACTTATTAATTTATAATATATACATACCAAAAAATAGATTGACAAAAATGATCGTAAAATTAGTAGGTTATAAACTTTTGGCAGTCACTGTAATTGCTCAGCACATTGAATAATGTAGAACGATTTTTCGGGAAATAAAATTTTTTATCGAGATTGCATTCTAAATTGTATATGTAAAATATATATAATATACATATAAATACATATAGGCGGAAAGATTTTTGAGATCGCAAAGGGGAAGCAGTATCCATCACGTTACGCGTGTAGGGTATCTGAAGCTTTCCCCTGGAAAGAACGACGGTATGAGAAATATGGAGAAGAAGCATTTGCATTTTCGTGACTCACAAACAGTTCCCGTATTCAGGGGTAGCCTGGTTACTTCGACGATAGATCGATATTTGTAGAGAGCGTGTCTAATATCGTCCTCCGGCAGCTCTTCAGGCACATCTAGAACGTAGACCGTGAAGATTTTCGCCGGTCTACATGGTATAGCAACCTATATGTTACGAATTATAATGCATATCATTCTAGGAAAGAATATCCAAAAGCTACTGCAAAAGCTGCGAAGAAAATCACATTGAGAGAAAAATGTTTGGCATTTGTTAATTATACATAATCGCAGGCAAACAAAAAAAGTGGTACTATAACTGTTCATGATATTTGCATGGTAAAATAATTATAGTTAGGAGCTCCATTTTTATAGTAATTATAGTTATTATTCTGTAATGTTAATAAAAATAATTTATTTATAATGTCCTATATTTACCCAAAAAATATATACTTAGTACCAAAACTATAATTTATAAAAATAATAATAATGATAAAAATGAAGCGCCTAACTATAATTATTTTCACGAACAGTTGCAGTACCGCTTTTTTCAGTGTATATTTTAGAAAATAAGGGATTGCTTTCAATAATAAAGCAAATATTTAGCAATTTCTGCAATCAGCTTTAAGTCAATATAATCAAATTTAACGTCAAATTTGCTTTTGCAAATTTTTATTAAAATATTTTCGTTGTTGAGCATCTTCTGTACTTTGTTGTATATCTAGAATATGTGTTCGTGTCATGGGAGTGTAGAATCCATGCAGATCCCGAGATTAGCTGCAGAAGCGCTATAAGGTATTTCTCTGTGTCAGGTGCTTTGGCTTTAGTGAGGTTTCCTGTGTAATCGTGCAACATAATACAACACCCCCGGATATAAAGTTAAAAACGCTAATACAGGTTAAATTATCTGTGACAAAATTACTTTGCCAGCCACTATTTATTGGCAAAATGAAATATTTCCATAAACGATTCTATAAATGCAGAATTAATTAAGCTGCGAGAATATGGAATATCTACCTTTTTGTAGAAACGAGCGCCCGTCACTTTGTGGAAGCCTTTTTTATACACCGCCTGAAAGTCGTCGATGTTGCTGAACTTGAAGAGAATGCCGGTGGCAGTCTTCGTCAAAGAAAATGCACCTCTAGAACACATAATAGAAAGTCGTTTTAATTATGATATGAATAATAAAAGAAACGTTTTAACTTGGAAATCTATAACAATCTTCCATTTACATAATAGAATAACATCGCGGTTAACTCTCCGTCTGTAATTATATTTTTATTGCCTCCGTTCGCAATGTAGATCTTTTTTGTTCAGGGCGAGTTGTTTTACCATTTTGGACTTAAAAAAATTAAGTTTACTTTCCAACATCTCCGTTACATTAAATAGTTTTTAACTCAAATGTTAAAACCTTTAATAAAAATTGAGATTTGAGTAAAAATGAGGATACAATTTAAGAATGAAATTTTGCTTGTGCCAAAAAAGACTTAGATTGATAGACGAAGGTTAGTTCATTTTGATGCTAAGTGCGAATGAATTTCTACCACTATCATACACATGAACTCATTGTCGGTGCACAAAAGCGTTCACAGATAGCACCATACAGACGTAGTTGGCTTAATGGATTTGTTGTCCGACCTGTTACTGTCTTTACTACTTAACACGAAGCGCCAGCTGACTTAACTCTACTTTTAGATCTGAATTGGACACGAAGTACTTTAGGATCTCTTGCGGATTAAACTAAGTGAAGGCCAAAGTAATCTTAGCGATGCACAGTCGATACGAATGTCACAGATAAGTTAGAATAAAAATGTGGCGTAAATCGATCTTTGCGTATAAAAATATCTTGATGTTGCCTACAAATTTTATAACTTATTTTTAATAAAATAAAAAAAAATTGTACAAAACAGTTAATTTTTGTAAGTATAATTGTTCATTTTTATAAATTTTTCTATTTCTATATTTTATACTATATAAAAAATGTAATTTGCATTACTGTTTTAATAATTGTATTCGTTTATGAAAAACACGAAGAAAGTTACAGTAATTAGCTAATGCTAAATATTCTTGAAGTATTCATGAAATATTGATATAAAATCTCAAAATAACATTCCGTAATGTTCTAGAATATCCTGAAATATTTACAGAATATAAGAGCAACATTTAAACAATCGTTAAATATTCTATACATTATTATACATTTGGAGAATGTTCCCCATGCGTATTCCGTAAATTTATAATTTTCCTAGAAATTCCAGATCTAGAGAGATCTGAATTAACTTGTAAACCAAATTGTACTGTCAAAAACACATTTCATTTGCTTTTATCTTGGAACTCAATTTTAAGGATTCACCATAGGCAAAATATTGCGCTCTTTATATTCTTTCCCAGTGATTCTTATTTACGAGTTAATACATCGCTACCACAACCCTTTGTCGACGGATATGAACTGCTTGCGGGTGAATGATTTTCGTGATATACAAGAAGTGTTTATACAATATTCGGAACATTTCATTAACATTTGAATATTCTATGAAAATTCTTTTGCTGTTCCGAAATATACGATATGTTGAGAATACAATTTAACTCTTCATGAATAAATAGCGTTAGCTGGTTTCTTACAAATGAAACAGAATCATTTATAGTGGCTGCCAAAAGGTTTCGATCAATGAATAATTTTATTACATTATTTAAATAAAAATTTTTACAAATAAAATTTTAATACAACAAGAACTTAAATATATTCAAGTAAAATGTTATGCTTTTAAAAATTGATTATAACAAGAATTTTGTTAACTGAATTATAATGAAGTGAAAAACAGATTGACAAAGATTATCATAAAATTATATGTTGATCGGAAATTTTGGGAAGCCACTGTAGAGTGCTTACCATATCTTAATCAATCAATCTAAAGAATTTTTAAATATAAAATATAAATAAAATTTATATCAATAAGAATAAATCAAATAAGAGAAAGATTTCTATTTTCGATCAAATCAGATCTCTGTTTGAGAATATTTATATTTATAGAATTTTATATAAATACATTTTCCAGTCTTCCAAAGAATTATTATGAAGAATTTAATCAAGTTACTTTTTTTTTAAATATACAACTTTTAAATCTTACGGTACAAACGCGCGTATCTTTTTTCCCCGATAACAATACACTTGTCGAGCACAATCGATGAGAGTGCAAGGCGGACGATAAAGCAACTAAGAGAAAACCGACGGTACTTGGACACTCGTTCGTCATAGTTATCAGGGTGCGACGTCCGGTTTAACGTCTCTTTTATTGAACGACCTGAGATCCTGGGAAGTAAACCTCGTCCCAGCGACGAAGTAGCCTGCCAAAGTGATGCGCTCACCGGAAGTTCATTTTCTCGCAGATGGTGGCGGCCTTCTCCATACTCAGTTCGTGGCTAGGGGTGAGCAGGAAAGCACCCTTCGTGAGGAAGTCGTTCTCACTGACCTCCGAGTCAGTGTCGCCGTGGTCTTGCCAGTCGGCGGAGCTCTCTTGATTCAGACGCAACATCGAGCTGCTCTTGGACGTGGACATGTCTTTCTCGCACTGCGCACTGCCGCCCTGTTCCGGTTGCGACATCTTTTATAGCGTTGCCAGCGAACCGAGAACGGGTGATCTCACGTGTCGCCGTTCGAAAGGGAACGGCCGTATATGATTCTACACGTACGTAATGCGTTACGCGAGATCGATCACTCCGAGAGGATGTCAGCACCGGACATACGTCGTGCTGTACTGCTTCGTATCGCGTTCTATCGCGGTCCTTTTATACGCGTCTCCGCGATGGACAGACAAATTGGGCGAGCTAGATCGACGAAGATCGGAAGATTGTATGACAAAAAGTGCCCCTGAAAGCGGCTCGATGCGCCCAGTTAAATCCCTGATTGTTATTGATGCGTATATGCGCGAGAGAAGGATCGACTGCGATGGTCCGATGGCTAGTTCAATTGTGAGTACAAATAAGCGTGTAGGAGGAAACGCTGGCACTTGGATATGGATTATTACTCACGCTAATGATTCCAATAGATCGGGATGCTCGAAATACTGTCGAAAAATAAAGGACTGTGTCTTATAAATGTCAGGCATTATGTTCGTCCTGTTTACGATACCTTTTAGTATACCTTTTACATTCAATAGGATACTAATCTAAAATAACGAGCGTGAGGTGCTCTTTTCCAAATCAGTTGTATGTCTTTTAATCATCATTTTTTACGGATAGAAAATATCACACCAAAAGGGAGAAAGAGGGAATGATTGGGAATTTAATAAAATTTCCAATTCTGCTTATATACTGAAATATAACAGTGACTGCCAAAAGTTTCCGGCCGATGCGAAATTCTTTATTGTATTGCTTATAAAGAATCTTTACAAATAAATATTGAATATAGAAGTGTTTAATATATTTTATTTAAAATACCTTGTCTTTAAGTTGCAATAAAAATTTTATTAACTTATAATATAAATTAAAAAAACAGATTTACAAAATTATAATTGTATTTTGAATTTAAAATTATGTATTTTGATTGAAAATTTTTGGCAACCACTATAAGTCCATATTAACTCTGAAACGCTACTCCTTATGTTTTCCTTACATTAACATTACTAGGTGAAAAGATAGCAGTTACACAATTGAATGAACGCTCGCTGCTATTCTTAATTTTCTTTTACATCATATAGATCTCTACAGGTCTATTCTAATCGTACGCAATAATTACTGAGTGCTCACTTAACCATTCGCTGAATGCGATCAATTTGGATTCGCATGCATAAATATTGAAACGTATTATTACGTTCTGAAACACACACCGTGAAAAGCTCATTTGAATTTAATTCGTCTTCTGCTTTCGGCAACTATATATTCGTGAGAACAACTGAGTATAGAGCTATATTGATTTATCACATATTTATACCTAATCGGTAGATTTGGATCGCTTAAAAGAAGATATTTAAAAATAAAAACTTAGTAGTAAAAGAATTTTAGTGAAAATTTAATATTTTTCGCAGTACTTGAACTAATTTATTGTTCTTTTTTTAATTAGCCTTCCTTTTATTAATATTTTTCATGTATTCTGTGTAGAGAACATTTTGAAACGACTAAATCATCACTAAATATCTGATTCTTAATATCTGATTAAAGTATGTTTATTACTGTAACACACACAATTGGTCTTTTTGTAATTCTATTTTATTAATTTTTTTGTTGGCAGATTTCGCAGATCAATGCCAAAGTCGATCAAAATCGGACCATCGATAAAAAGGTAAGGACAATAAATTATTGTCTGAAGACACGATTAGTGTCTCGGCGCTAAGATACGGCACGAGGACACTACCGTGCTCCTTTAGATTACAGTGTAAGATAGAAAATTGCACACTGCCCTCACAGAAATCTAATATTGGTTATCGGCTAATTTAATACTGAAAGACAGCAACTAATTACTTATTTTGAGTCAGAAGCGATGCAACGGTGCTTTCAATACTCGAAGTAAATAATTAATTAACTACCGTCTCTCAGTATTAAATTGGCCAGTATTCGATTTTTATAAGGTAACGTAATATTAATTAAAAAAATCGTTGACACGCGAGTAAAAAATGATGCAATATATAAAATTTGAACGTGCATTAAGCAAAAACACAAAAACTGGAACATTCCAGTATCTTAATTTGTTCACGTACGCGCACACGTACATACATTTTACAGAACCTTACTTATCCTAAGTAAATCATGCATCTCGCTATCGACAATGGCAAACAATCAAGCAACGACCGCTTATCGCGCTTGAGATCTCAAAAGGCATCAACTATGGGTCACCGCCTCATTCTCGCGGTCATCAAACCCTTCGACGTACGCATTAGGAAGCCAATGTCGGGAGGGGGGGGGGTGGTGCAGCGGTGTGCCATCCGGCATCGTCAAAGCCGGCGATTGCGAAACGACGAATCTCCATTGAAATCTCTTAATTGCCAACCGTGTTAGGCGACGCGTCGACACGCCGCGATCGGAAACCGCGTATTTGTTGACGGCGACCTAACCCGAGGGCGAACGCGGATGCTCCAGCCACGGGCGCGTGTACAATACGGAATACGCGTTATGCGAATATCGTGGATCATCAGTTTATGCCGCCGACGGCAAGAACGATGATTATACCTCGATTCGCGGCACAAGAGGCGCGAGAGCTCGCCGATAATTCACAGGCTAGGTTGACAGTACCACGCGATACTTCATCGTCAATAATCTGCCCGGCGCATCGTCATCATCATCATCATCCGGGTAACGCATCATCGTCCGAGAATACGTGGGCGGCCCATCGACGCTCTCTCTCTGCTCGTTTCTTCGTTTTTTTTTTTTTTTTTTTTTTCAGTAAAGACTCGAGCAATGAATTGGCCGCGTGGGCATTTAATTGGATGATTGGCCGAAACGATACGTCCTCGATAAATTGGCCTGTGAATGTTAAAAAAAAAAAAAAAAAAAAAAAACCAATAGAGGAAACGGGAGTTTTTGCTTGGCTATTATGGTCAAAAGTTGTTATTAAAGGCGACGAGGCGTTACGTATTACTTGAAAAAACGAAGGACGAAGTGTAATATGGTTGCATTGATCAATCGAGAGTTTTATTTTTCTCCTTGACCGTTTTATACGATTACTTAATTGGACGTCGTATAAAATTACTTATTTTTCATTTGTGTTAGCAGTAATATTTACACATTCGTTTCCGTTAATAATTCCTTGCGAATCTTTCATAAATTAAAATTAATAAAAGTGTGTAAAAATTAAATTGTATAGGTTAAATTGAAATTCATTAAATATGATCTGCGCTAATTATACGTAAAATTGAGTCTCGGTAAAATGAGTTAGTTTTTACATGTAATGTAACTTATATGTTATGAGTAAAATAAAAATAGGCACAATCAAAGCTCAGTAGACAGTTTTGAGTTATGATGTATCCAAGATGCTTAATGCGCACAAGTTTTACATCTTCGATATATCACAGTTCCTAAATTATCCATTATTGATCTTTTTGTCCATCTTTTATTTACATTACAAGCTACATCATTTATGAAAACTAATTCACCGGGACTCAATTTTTCATATTAATTAATGCAAGGTTCTTTATATTTCATAATCATGCATTAAATTTATACTTATTCTTTCAATATCGAAATCTAATTGAAGTATTATAGCGCGATTATCCTTACAGTTAGTTTTAAAAATATATTGTTGAAAAAACACGTAAACGAGTAGGTTTAAAAGAGAAATTATATTTGTACGGATCTTTAAAAATGAACAAGCACGGCTAATATTAATTCATTCGATAAATTTTACAAACGGAACAATTTTAGGAGCTCAATGGTATTTGCCATTAATCAATCATAATCGAGGTATGATAGACCGGAGGCAATAATTGTCAAGGGTCTATCGAAAACCGTAGTGATCAAAGAAATGTCAACAGCATCGCTCGTTGGCAAACATTGGTCACATCGGATACAAAAGAAAATATCGCGGTTTGCATCGCGTGGCAGACTGACACAGCACAAAGCGTAGCGAGTCAAAGCTTTCGGGAAAAAAAAAAAAAAAGTAGATACGAGCTATAATTGGTACAACAGCTACGGGTTAAAAGTATATAGTGAATGAAATAAGATTTTATTTTAATATTTTTCCCGTTAGTTTTTATTTATCAGTCGATGGAGCGCCGGTGAATGTATTATTAAGAGACGCTATCGCGTTAAAATTAATTGTTATTTATAGTCACTTATTTATACGCCGCGTTGAGTCGTTTCGTCTTAAAGCTTATCGATCGCCGTGAGATTAGCTATCGGGGCATAAAAAAGGCACTTTCACGGGGTCTAATGAGAGTAATGGAGTCTTGTAGCTCAAGAACGCTTTTCTTCTGGATGGATACGCCCGAAGCATCGCTTCGCAAAAGTATTGGAGGACCTCCTCCTACGTTCTTACTTTGGCCAGAAGAGCGAAAGTGCAATGGAGGATGAAGATCCAGTTACTTATGTCGTTACTGAAGTTGAAAAAAAATCCATGTCGCGAAAATCGTCTCTTATGGCGTTGAACGTTGAGCATCTGCTTAATTTCTCACCGTTCCTCCACTCTTTGGTGAACTTTCTTCGGAAGGACTCGCCCTCGCATCCAAAACTCCTTAAACTTCACTCTACTGCCCGCTTCACTTTAGTTATGCTTCTCATCTTATCATACAGGTGCACTATTTCATGTCTGTGCGCAAAACGCACTGCAGCTAATTTATTAATTAAATACTCGGAACAATTTTAGAGATAGTATAAACTTTCTTTAAGTTTCTCTCTCTCTCTCTCTCTCTCTCTCTCTTTTTTTTTTTCTTATCGTCTACAATATTCATAGCATATATTTTTTATACTGTCTAATATTTAAAATTAGTTCATCGATAAATGTATATTTTATTACATGTATTACATTATGCTATAATTATTCGGTTAAAGTTTTAGTATTGCAAATATGCTACGCGGTGCTTTCAAATATTCATTTCAGTAATAAATATTATATATTATGACTAGCTTAAAACGCTCATACACTTCATTATTGGTCCATCGATAAACGGAAGAAAACGAAGGACGAGGTGTGACCGGGTTGAAAAGGCGGAAGAGAGACGGGATGAAGAGAAAAGAAATGATTGCTCCTCGCGGCAGCGAGCTTGCGAAATGAACGCGGCGTGACTGCCGCTTTGAAACGGGGATGAATTGTAATTGGACGGAAATGGAATTCGGATAGTTCAGGACCAAATACGCAGAAAGAGACAGATCGCGGAGGCAGACAGAGAGAGAGAGA
>NW_017304438.1:1349279-1353840 GCF_001594115.1 Trachymyrmex septentrionalis | reverse complement strand
GGAGAGAGAGAGAGAGAGGGGGGGCAGAAAGGGTAAGCTATGGTAGGTGAGGGTGAGAGATAGGGAAAGACCAAGAGAAGAGGGGGAAGGGGGGAAGAGAGAGGGAGAGAGAGAGAGCAGGGGGAGGGAGAGAGACGGCCGACGCCAGTGGCCTGTAACTCTATGCCTCTATGAGCTTCGATCAATAGAAGCGAACAACATTGCACCGAACGCCACCGAACGCTAAAACAGTTTATGCTACGTCCGCGAACGATTTTCCGAAATTACCTGTTGGGAGGATGTGGCTGGTTTGCTCGAGCGGCTTTTTAGGCCGAGTCGCGTTTGAAATTAAGCCCTCGTCGGAGAAAATTTTCTAGCTTCGTTAATTTTCGCACCGCGCACCAATGCTCGTTAAAGTAAGAGTTCCTTTTGCCCCGTGTCAATTACACGATCGATATTTATGATTTATCTTTAGGGATGTGCCACCCTTAATGCATCCCTAGATTTATGTTCGAGGAAACATCTAAAAAAAGGACGAGATTATAAAATTTACAAGAAAAAAAAATCACTTTAATATTTGCATTTTTATAAAAATTATCTCATCATTTTATATTCAATAATATCTTATAATTTTATTTCATTTCTTCTTAAAACGAAAAAAAAAACAGTTTAAAATTTTTACACTTACGATGGATATCTTTTTCTTTTCAAAAGAGAGAATTGTAAGGATGGAGTGAAAAATAAAGGATTCGACGTCAAAATTTCACTGAAATCAGAGTATCCAAGAATATAAATTATAAATTATGTTTTCTAACAAAATTGTGTGATTGTATATAGCGTGCAAAAATATTTATTATCTCGCTTCCGCGATTTCCACAACGTCGATTGCACGATTGAGGCATGTTCATCGAGTGTACCTATCGAAAGTAATTTTTCACCTTCCGTTGAGAGAGAGAGAGAGGGGGGGGGAGGGGAGAGAGAGAGAGAGAGAGAGAGGGATGATCGCGCGAGCGATAAATAAATGCGTGAGCGAGATGAAACTATGGGTGCACGTAGGGACGTAATTTGATTCGAGAGCGGGTCGGAATTCGATTGACAGGCAAGCGGAGTTGCGCGTGTCTATATGGAATCTAGCTGCGGGGCCAATGACGAATTCGACGTGTTTGATTGCACCGTGGAAACGGCGCGTCGCGCGGCTTGACCGGGATTATATAAAAATGCCGACTGCGTTGTGAAGAGCTCGAAAGTTGTTCGACAACTCCAATGCTGAGACATCCAGTTAAAACATGTATATTAGGTATAACCAATTTATTATTACTTCGCGAAACTTTATAGTCTGCTGAACTATGTTTATCAAATAGCTTGCGGAACTGCATGTATCATCAATCAAATGCAAATCCGATGAAGATAAGGAGAAATCGCGGAATTTACTTTTGCACGCTCAATTATGAGCGTGATTTTCAAGTGATTACTCCGATTTAATATGAATCTGCGCTGTTAAATTCATAATAAACAGATTATACTCAATTTGAGTTATTTTTAATCATTTCTATAGATCGCCATTACTCCTACTCAATACGTCGTTAATTTAATTGAAAAATAGAGTTAAACAATTTGATTCACGAAAATGTATTAAATTTGATTTCAAATTCAGTTTATTATTTACATTTATATTCGCTAACTAACAATAAATGCATACATTAATACGGACGTTGTTTTGAGACTAAACTACAGAAATGGATTGATTTATATTTTGACGTGTATTGGAAGATAAAAATGTTATTTAATTCAAAGGGTTGAGTTATCACCGTTCTTTTGATATTTAACAATATAAATCCATCATAAATATTACAATTTACGAGAAGAAGATTTAATATATAATAAAACTTATTAGTTTTTTGGTTAGTTTTTTTAATTTCTTATTGAAGATTCGATATATTTTGTATATTATATTTAATATGTCATCTTTAATTTTGTATATATTACGTTTATTTAGCGCATGCTATTTTGTACATTTATACAACATTCATCCCTTTTCGCGCGAAATGCAAAAGACCGCGATATCCTTCAGTAATAAGGCAGATCGAATCTAATTCTAACTTTATAATCCGTCCTTAACTCGTGTTTAATCCAGTTTCAAAGCTGACTTATTAAGTGAAAATCGCTGCGGAAACTTCCTCAACGCAAGCTCTGTAATCGAACTTAATGCATTACCTCTCAGCGCGCTATATATATCCGGCATTCTCAAAAATTTATCGTAAAACTTTCGTATCTTCCGGAACTACCGCATTTTCTTCCGGTCCAGTTCCGTTGACAAATTCTTCCTCGGGGAAAAGTTAGCTGACTTCGTACATTAAATCGGTACATTTGCAAACATGTTGGAATGCAAATATGCAACTGCATTACATGAAACTGTTCTTTACGACATAAGGAGGAATATAGATAAAATTTGCATGTATTCTTAAATGCAATCTATAGATAATCTTATTACAAATATCGTTCTTTTAGTTAAAAAATGATACAAAATGTAATTTTTGAGTCAAAAACAAATAAAAAAATATAAGACACTCTTACGTATAGTAAGCGAATTAACCAATCGTATAATGGAGAAGTTTAAATAATTTTATATCCTCTCTATTTCAACATTTCATTTTCTATTCTAAAAAATTGTCGAAATTGTCTTACTTATAAAGCACTTTAAAAAAATAGGGTTATAAAAAATACTATTATAAAAATTACTATTTTAAAATTTTCACATATTCCTAAGAGTAGATTGATTTTTTTAAGGATTGTGCATGAAATGAAAATGACAAAAAATTATTGATTAATTAAAATAATATCAGAAATAAAAATAAATTAATTAAATAACATTAGAAATAAAAATAAATTAATTAAATAATATCAGAAAAAGAATACATTCTTAATGTTAATCTAATTACAGTCAAGATGATATTTGATGTCAAGAATATATTCTCTTTACGGATATTATTTAATAATTTTTTGTTAAATTGAAAAATAGTTTTCCGCTTTTTTCTGCGGAACCTAATTTGTTTAGTTGTATCACTTTTGAAGTAAGATAGGATTGCCGCCCGTTGTCTTTTCCCCAGACGTCTTCTTTTTTTTAGGACCGGGAATGTCCGGGGGGGATTTTCCGAAGGAGTTCAAGATAATATATTAAGCAATGCCGTATTAACCCGATTTGCGTCCTTGGGCTGAAATATTTCGAGCGCTCTTTTATATAAAATATAAAAATTTTTATTGGTAAAAATTTATTCAGGAATCATATTAATTAAAAAATTTATTTTTTCAAGATTTTGTTTAAAAAAAATCATTTGTTTTGGCTAAAGTACTTACAACACAAAAATATGACAAAAATGCGAAAATTGAAAGATTTATATTAAGTATTATACTTAAATACGATTTTTCTAGACTTTAATATAGAAAATTAATTGATAATATCGTCGTAATATAAACTTATAGTAATTTCAGGTTTACTGCGAAGATATATTAACAAATGCAAACCAATCAACAAGGCCACTGTTAACGCACTAACATTTGTAAAGATGGCGCGTGCTAGAATTACGTAACACGACGAATAGATAGCTTCACTTCGAATTATCTTAGGAGGATGTTGGACCAAATTATTGACACATTGCAGATCATTAAAAATCTCCGAATTTATTATACGGAATCAAAAATCCTTTAACAGGATTAAAATCGACGCAACGTTTCTCTAATTTTTTAATATTTTTCAATGCGTAACTAAAAAAATTCTTTCCAAAATCTATCTATTCTTTCTAAAATTTACCATCCTTAAAAATTTATCGCCCCTAAAAATATACTTTTCTGAGTCTTTCATGCCCTAATATGGCTCTGCTATGTCCAGGAGTTCAAGGAATTCTCTAAGTATTTTGCTTTTGACTCTTTTCATATTATCCTGTATTATTCTCGATTTACGATACAAAGTATAATTAAAGCTTAATATAGTTCAAGCCGTAAGAAATTGTCCAATTACAATCGAATGTGAGAAGAATAATTGATTATGATTGGTCAATTTCTTAAAAATCACGATGCTACTATTGTGCAATGTTTTTTTTTTTTGTAATTTGTCTATCGGATAGAAGTTCTATATGTATATTACGTATATATTATATATTGTGTGTGTGTTTGTGTATTATATAAATCATATAGAAACAAATGCAATTCATAAAATACTGCTATAAAAAAAATTTTTTTATTTTTTGAAATTTGCACCATATGCAATTTTATATTCCTCATGTAGAAAACAATTTATGTGTAAAGTTTCAAATTAATTAGAAGCAGCGGTTATTCGGAAATCAATTATTTAAAAAAAAATAGTTTACTTAAAAGATTGGTAAATAAAAATATTAAGAAGAACAGCAAAATATCCTTTACAAACAAGCACATTATTATTATATATAACAAGACAGCGGCAGCTCTCCGCTATAAAATTAATATATAACACTATTGATGGTAAATGAAATAAAATTAAAACGAAAATTAAAATTGTACTAATATATAAAGAAAAATAAGAATGAAATTTTTAATCAATTTTTTAAAT
>NW_017304438.1:1346998-1349179 GCF_001594115.1 Trachymyrmex septentrionalis | reverse complement strand
TATATATATATATATACACATCAATATTTATATTCGGTCAAAGAAACCTTTGTTTTGGTCTTTCTATAAGCAGTTTCTACAGAAGAGTCTAGAATCGTTTCTGTTACCTTCTACGATTAGTCATGAATATTCTGTAACACAAAACGGTTATAATGACAGAGCAAGGAGCAACATATTGTGAGATCTTCCCCGTTCGTCAGTGGATAAGTAGACATTACAAAAAACTAAAAGGATATTATGCGCGTTGCAATTATTGTTCGGAGACAATATTATTTCGTCCCACGTCTGTTTTACTCGATCATTTGGTACAGAAACATTCAAACAAATTAACAGAAGAAGAAAAGAAAGATAAACATTCATTGTGGATATGGGATTATTTTACCATAAAAGACACACAGTGGTTGACATGTAATCTATGTGGACATATAATTCGGATAAATAAATGTACTGGTACTGTACGTTTTCACTTACGTAAGCACAAGTAAATATTACTTTAAAGATAATATAAAATATTGATACTGAAGAATATAAAGTTGACAGTAATTGATAGTAAAAAATAAATAACCTGAAAAAATGTAATTAAAATAGGTGTCGGTACAATTCATCGGTACAACACTCATCGGTATAATATGTGTATTATTATTATGTTTAGTGTAAACAGCAAAGTACAAATAATCAAAATTAAAATTTTTTTTCATTTTAATTTTCATACAATGATAATCAGATGTATTTAAGATTTGTATTTATCACGTTGTTATATCAGATTGCATCTCAATGTCCAAGTAATAAGTTGAAAGTTATCAAGCAATACATTTATCCGCATAACGGAGTAATGTGCAAAATTGAAACTAATTTCTATGTTCCATTTTTACTTCTTTAAACACTCTCTATTGTAGCATTTCAGCTCCATGTGTAAATGTGGATGATATGAGTAGCGATGCACTCGCGAATACAACAATAAAAAAAGATCAAATACACTCAGCAACTTGCTCTAAAAACACGGAACAGATAAGTGTTCCTGATAGGTAATTATTCACTATACGTTTATTACATTTATTATAATGTAAATAGATTATTTGAATTATTGCGTTTCCTGTACAAATATAAGAAATATTAATGAAGAACAAGTAGAAAATAGGGGAACAGTTACGTTAATTAAAAAATAGCTAAATATCGTTTGTAATAAGTAACAAAATTTTAATACTTCATGCTCAGTAGTAAAAATGTTGATCCCAAAACATATATAGCTATATGCAATATAAGTATCAGAAAAGAGAATCTTTACTTTCTATAATCTATTATAATAATTTCGCAATGATGTTGCAACTTTTTATGATTATTATTATTATTATTAGGCGTTAGGAACTCGAAAGCTCATTGCCGCAAATACCAACCCCCGCCACTGTTCCCGTCCCTGAGCAAGATCCCTCCATTTGTGACCCTCGTACCCCATTTCGTTGCAACTTTTTATGATGGTAACAATAATTAATTAAAAGCTAAGATTGGAAAGATTACTTTTAAAAAGTAACTTGCCACTATGGATTGTTTATTGAAACAAGTAACTTGCTATTTGTATAGTAACGCGTCGAATCGTTACTTTTAATTGTTACTTTAATTTGTTATCAATAATGAAATACATTTTTCAATAAACAACTCGTGATAATGATAAGTTATTATTAAAAATAATTTTTCTACAATACTTAGTTTTTAATTAATCATAGAAAATTGCACCGTCATCAAATTGTTATCATAAAAAGTAATAATAAAAGTAACGGCGTTACTTAATTTTCATTAGCGTAAAAAAATATACATACACATATTCCATTCAAAAATAATGATTATACAATTACGAGTAATATAAATTTAACATTAAGTATAAATAAATATTTTACAACTTTTCAATTTTTTTCATACTATATATGAATAAAGATCCATTAAGCACTTTAAAAATATATAATGATATTTTGAATCTTTCTTTTCATAGAAATGTGGAAAACCATGTTTTGGATCTTTCTCTGCATAGAAATGTGGAAAACGATGTTTTGGATCTTTCAGTCCATAAAGATATATAGAATGTTTATCACTTCTAAGCCAATCATCATCTCCAGAAAATTTTGATACTGAATTTTGCGAAGAAATCTTCAATCATTTTATACAGACATAACTTACAATGCATTATGT
>NW_017304438.1:1345640-1346788 GCF_001594115.1 Trachymyrmex septentrionalis | reverse complement strand
TTTTTTTTATTTCTGTCTAAATTATATAATTCTTATACAACATTTGCAAAATTTTTATTGCGACACGGAATGCACTAATGAATAAGTTAAAAATTACTAGTACGTAATCACTAGTTCAATTAGAATTTGCTTAATTCATTTATTGATAAGACAATTAATTAATAGTTTATTACAATCACTTTTCGGAGTAGTGTCAACATTCGAGAAAAACTCGATAAATTAAATGAAAATTATTTAACCTTAAATTGCCCATGCCCATGAACAAATATTACAAACTTTTAAATTTAGCAATTTTCTATAAAGTAAAGAAATTGAGAGAATTTATTCTTACTTTTTGGATTAGTCACTTATTTGCTCTTTGATACTCTTCATTGTTCTTTACTGTGCACATTACACTTCCACTTCTATTTTCCTGAAATGAAATATAAAACATTTTCCAATCAATACTTATATAAATATGTAATATCTATATTCGACACTTATATATATAGATATGTAATACACTATGGATTAATATTTATACTCTATCATGTACTCTCTTACTTCAAAAGTAATACAGCTAAAAAATGTGATTTTCGAGTTATTACTATAATAAATGAGTTGGATATAAACACTACTCTAAATGTGAATTTACTTATAACTTCATTAAAAATCACAATGAAAAAGGTGTTTATTTAAAAAGAATTGTGACAACTCAATGGATAACTTTTTAAGAATGAGAGTACATAATAGAGTATAAATATTAATCCATAGTGTATTACATATCTATATATATAAGTGTCGAATATAGATATTACATATTTATAATATATAAGTATTGATTGGAAAATGTTAAATTAGTATTCCTTATTGTCTAAATTTCTTAGGTCCGATGATTGCATCAACGTATTTTAATTTTTAGCGATGCTTAAAACTCTCAGTTTCTCTCTTTAAAGTCGAAAGAAAGGAAGAGATAGAGAGAGTTTTAAGCCTTGCTAATCAAAGTAATGTTGGTGCAATCAAGCCTTAGAGTGAAATCTTACTCTAAAAAAAAAAAACAATAATAATCTGCCACTCCTATTCAAGAATATAAATATTTTCACTCTTTTTCAATATTGATAGTATTTTTTCACTTCAAGAAATGTAAAGATTACGAATAATAATTATAA
>NW_017304438.1:1344226-1345540 GCF_001594115.1 Trachymyrmex septentrionalis | reverse complement strand
TGATAGTATTTTTTCACTTCAAGAAATGTAAAGATTACGAATAATAATAACGAGTAATTAGATGTAAAGTAATTCTTTGTTGACTGTTCTGATCAATTTTACTAACCAACACGCATTTTTGTAAATGTCCGGCAAGCAAAATGCCCGGAGTTTTTGACATGTAAGTTCTAGTTTTGAAAATGTTCATGTGACAACTGTAAAATAAGAGATCAATATATTCAAGCGAATTTCCTACACAGCGAGAAAATCTGTTGCGAACGTTAATTCTATATCATAAGGACAAATTCCATTCGTAAATATAGAGATCATAATTATTTGCAGGTGTAACAAATGCTTATTATTTTTTGTACTCGCTATAAAAATTATTCGCAAGAAATGCAAAATATTGGTCAAATATGCAAATTTGTTTTGCTATAAACAGCAAACAAATTTGACAATTAAATTTTGCAATCCATCTTCGTTCATAGCATCATTTTTCTCCATGTATATTTTGTTATAAACATACAAAATATAGGAACACATACCAAATTGTGTATTCCAACCAATATATTCATTAAAATATAATTGTATCTAAAGAACTTCCGGAATGTTGAATTAATTTATTGGCGAAACGAAAGTTGACGCGTGAATCGGCTGATACATCGCGGAAATAATGTTTCGCACGTATAAGTTGCTGCCGACGCGACGACATATGTGATAAAAGCGACGCGCAAATACGAAATATAGAAGGAGATAAAGTTTTCCTCTCGGTTCTCCCTCGTCTTAGCTCGTACTTGGACGTCGGAAACCGGGGTTGCTCTGTCGCGCATTCATACGTTCTTGCGTTTCCACGTAGCGTATCGATATCCAGGGAAATTTTTTATTCTTCGTTCGCACGAAAAAGAGATCGCAAGAGGGAGGAAGTTAATCACGCGCTATCGTGGTGAATTCGGTAGCCGCGCGGGAGGGACGCTGTCGTGAGGAAAATGGGAAATGTGGAAAGGCGATCTCTCGACGACGGTGGACCGGTGGTGGAACGCGGGGGAAAAGAGTAGGGAAAAAGAAGCAGATCGTTCAGGTATAGGAAAAGGAAAAAGTCGCGGGAAACGATAATTTCGCGGAGGAGCTGAGTTGCGAGCGCGAGCCGAGGATTAATTTAAATATTGACATGACCCTGCTGAGACGGCCATGCTCGGCGGAGCGTCGCTAAACGCTCGTTCAATTTGCGCGTCGCCCTTCTTCCGCTTCTTCGAGGCACCGGCATAAATCAACATACGCGTACGCCGTTAAAACGCTTTTAACCGAAATAGCCGCCGATTTCGTCGACAGCCAGGT
>NW_017304438.1:1343064-1344126 GCF_001594115.1 Trachymyrmex septentrionalis | reverse complement strand
GTTAAAACGCTTTTAACCGAAATAGCCGCCGATTTCGTCGACAGCCAGTCAGGACCGCCAAAAAATGATCGACAAGTAAGGTAATGACGGTCGGAATGTTTGCCCGAATTTTTAGAGCGCATGTTGTAAAAATACAAAGTGTAACTTTGCGCATAATGGCTAAATTGATTTCTGACCAGTTTTTCTGATTGGCGGCTTTAATGATGATTTTATATTGCAAAATTTAGAAAAAAATTTCTGATGGAAAACGAACACGAATCGGAGGAATTTTTATTGATAGAACCAGCAGATTCTGGTTGTATCAATCAAAATTCTGCTTATTCCAACTAGATTTATAATAGATATGTAAAAAATATCGATGTAGATTTAACGCATGATGTCTACAATTCTTAGCGTGTTGATAAAGCACCAACATGGTTTGGATTTGTAATTCCTGATGTTAGGTCGACATCATGTTGAGGTTAATAATAACCAACATAGTGAGAATATTTATTTAAATTATGTAAATACTGAATAGTGTTAATATAAGTCTACACACATGAAGAGAAAAAATTAGCTATAAATGCTAATCCTATGCCATAACGGCAAATTCCATTTGCAATGATAGGGAACGTAAATTATTTGCAGATTAACAAATTATTTATTCTTTTTTGTATTCGTTACAAAATTATTGATAACAAATGCAAAATATTTGTCAAATATATAAATTTGTTTGCTATAAACAGCGAACAAATAAAATTTTATTTTAGTTCCTTTGCGTTTATAACAAAATTATTTTTCTCTGAACACGATATTTCTTTAAAATGAACCAAAAAATTTTTATTTTTATTTTTAATCAGAATTACAAATGATGCAACCAGATTTTTCTCAGTGAGTTTTTAAGATTTGTGGCCAATTTCTGATTTGACGTAGCAAGGTGTCATTCATTTGACGTCATTAATTAGTTAGTCTTATGGCGAATTTATACAGTTCCTGAGACAAAGTAAAAATTACAAAAATGATCAAATTTGCTACGTGTTATAAATATTTTAATGAAGTAAATTTAATTACTTTTGTAATTAC
>NW_017304438.1:1332135-1342964 GCF_001594115.1 Trachymyrmex septentrionalis | reverse complement strand
TAGATACATAAAATAAAAAATAAAACGGCGTATATTAAGCGTCACTGAATGTTATCGATTTATTATTATTTTTTTGTTGTATTCTTTTATGTCTTTTATATTATATTCTTTTTACATCTGAGGAGGGCTCAATCTAGCAGCCGAAACTTGTTTGTTTTATATTTTAATATACGCCGTTTTACTTTTTATTTTATGTATCTATGACTATTATCTTTAATTATATATATTATGCGACGACTCTTTTTCGCCATTTATTTTGTTTATTTTGTAATTACCACTTCATTTTAAGAACCATAATAAGTTCCTTGACGTCTAAACATCGTAAAAATGACGTGAATTCTTATATTTCTTATCACTCACACACACAACGTTATAAACTGACATCAAAAATTACATCATTATTTTCGTGTTATTATCGACGTCAAAATAACGACAGCTTGCTACCTGGGACGTTTCAACTCACAGAGCCTTCATCAGTACATTAAAAAATCATAGTCTACTGTACTGTTACAATTATTAAGTATAATCTTATTTCTATTTTTTCGTAGGCTGATATAAAATTATTCAGTTATACTATATGTACATATATGTTATATAACTTATATATATATTATGAGTTGAATAAATTGATAATTAAGTGATAAATATGTTACTTTTATTGAATTTTTATTTAAAAATACGAAGGTATATTAATGTTATACAAAACAATGAAATCTGACATGCATCTGGGTTTTTGTAAACTAGATTTTTCTGTACTAATCCTGATTTGAGGCCAATTTCTGATTAGCTGCAAATCTTACAAGAGTACGGGAATATTACATCTTGTTTTCTTACATAATCACGCGTGTGTTTTTTCGCCACAAGAATGGCGACGCCGAACGCCGCATCTATCGATTCATCGAGTATCTCGCATCTGCGGATGCAAATTATGTATGGGCGTATAATTTACAAGCGTTTAGTGCGCGAACTCCTCTTGCGCGATAAAGTTTGATATCACGCAAACTCGTAAATATAAAAAATGGTCTCGCCTTCCCTAGAAAAAGGTGAAAAAAAAAAAAAGCGAATGTCGTTATATCATAACGTGTATTTTTAATCCTTTCGGGCTTTTTCTGTTCTGGACAGTGGTTCTGCTGTTTTTGTTATATTTAGTACGTTTAGCAGAGTGCGTATCAATCCGAAAATTTTGTGAAAAGTATCTCTATGTGAAGGAAATTAAGGCAAAGTTTAAACTTTTTTTCGAAAATAGATTTATTCGGAAAAAGCTGATAAAAAATTGAAAAATAAAAAATAATCCATTTCGTTGGATTTTGATTGTGACGAAGTGGCGTAATCATATTGTCTTATCAATCGCCGAATGCGAGGCAACTTGATTAGCATGCGAAAGCCGGGTATATCAATTACTATCAGGCACACACAATGGCTTCCTATCCTCGATCAATGTAAATCTCGATTTAGACTAACGATCGCGCGCGGGCCAGACAGGCGCCCTTATAACTGATCGTGCATTCGGCGCTTTAGAAAAATGATTTCAGCCGGTGCCCGTGATCAAGCATTAATAGTAATGCCTTCGATCGTAGGCGTGACGCGCCGCTGGATCGTATTAAAATAGGTAGTGATTAACGACGTCGTTTGGGGGACGACAGGGGGAGGAAGGAGTGAGGGGGTAGAAGGGGTGAGCGCACGGGAAGGGATGAATGGAAGGCGGAAAGTGTGCGGATATGGTAACGAGAGGATATAAGACGAAGCGGCGAAGAAAAAGACGTGGGAAGTGAGAGAAGCAGAAATTACGTGAGCTACCGAAGAAAACTTTTTTTGGGCATGCAGTCAACGGCACGTATTATATAGAGTGTCGCGTAATATGTTCCCGTGAGATGGAGAAAAAAATTGCAAATTAAAAAATGTGTGGAACAAAATGTCGAATAGAGCGGGAGGGGAGGGGGCGGGGAGGGGGTATTTTGTCCATTTCTCATGATATTGTTTCTGAGCAGCGTGTACTGACCATTTAAAGGCCATACTTGAGCTCTCAAAAAGCAATCATGATTGTATAAGATGTAGTTATAAGCACATTACTACAAAGATATTGTCTGTTGCCGTAAATTTTATATTTACTTTAAGGTTGGAAAATAACGGAACATCCCCGCTCTACTCTGCATTTAATAAAAGGCTGCTCTTTACTTAATTTAGACTTCAATTTTTTTCTCCACATGGAAAGGATGCACTGAGAAACCTATTTTGTTGAATCAATTAATTTCTTGTTTGGATATAGACAAACACATCCTTGGTTGAGGCGATAAAATCATTTATTGTTAATTAAAGCATTTATTTATTGTTTAATTAAAGCAAAACACTTGGTTTTCGCAATATTTTACTTGTTTCTGACAAACAAGTTTATCAGATGTCAATGTTTATTAGAAATAAGCAAAATAATACAATAATTCAATAATATAATAAATATGTTTTACTTCAACTAAATTATTTTATTACATCAACCAAGAATTTGTTTGCTTATATCCAAACAAGAAGTTAATTGATTCAACTAAATGGGTTTCCAATGTGTTTTCTCGAAGTGTCTAAAAATTTAATTACATACAGATTTGAAGGTAATTTTGTTGGGCCGTCAAAGTAATTATGTAAAACGCTTAAACTGTAAAAAGTGCAGTGTTTAAAATATTTACGTTTAAAACTCCTTCGCAAAACAAGCGTTTAATAACAAAAGGTACTCCAATTTTAAACGCATTTTAAATCCAAACACATAGTATTTCGTTTATGGACACAAGAATAAAACATTTTAATATCTTAAAATTAAACACTTCTTTTTTTTATTGTGATTGTTAAAATGCCAAAACTTTTTGTAGCATTGATCAACATGCTTGAGATTTCTACATTATTTTGATGGATCAACAGAAATATGTTCAAATCTATAACTAGTTTCATTTTTAGATATTTCAGCAAACTTACTCGATCTGTGTGCACATCGTGTAGTATCTATATAGATAATAAATACAGGCAACAAAAGATTTTTCCTAAGAAAAGATAGGAATTTAACAGAGATATAGTAAACGATTTCTTTATATACTTTTTTGCTAAAATTCTAAATAACATAAATTTTTAATAAATAATACTACTTTCATTCGATATAAAACGTTTTACATAGGCATAAAATGTTCTATCATTTTCAAGCGATGATATACATATTGGCACATACTTTCGCGAGATTTGTGCAATCACTTGTTCATCGTGTGCGCGACATTCGTCGGCGTCTCGGTGAAGTAGTGACGTTCCGCAAACATTCTTTTGCGAATATCTACTTTTAAATATTTTTCCACGGTAAACAGGATCACCTTTGACAAATCGTGTTCGCTCTACTGACTCGTCTTCCGGCTTTAATACACTCAGCATTCAAACGTATACGCACCATAAATGAATACAATCTCTTGGAGAAAAGACGCTTTGATATTTATCTTTACGATAATTAAAAGAATCTTGCCAAGTGTCAAATTTTGATTTTAATGAAACTTTGTATAAATATAAGTTATGTAAATAGATTTAGAAAATATCAGTTAGTGCAGAAAATGATTTTAAGACGTGAAAGCTTCCTTTATAGCTAAAGTAATTTTTAATTATCTTCGTTATTGTATATAAAAAATTTAAGATATCGAAAAATAATATATCAAATTTTCAAGCCTGCAATGCTAAGCAATATAAATTAATAAAAAGATCAGAATAACGAGCAAGGGTCATTAATTCAAAATTAGTTTATTATCATATAATAAGAAGAAGCTTAGCAACGAATTTATTAAAAGGAAAAAGCGAATATTATGTAACGTTTTGATTTTACTTAGTCATTCTCATTTAAACAAATAATAAACTTAATATAATAAATAAAAATGCGAGAAATAAAACATTTAAAGGAATCGTTGGGTATAAAATTAATAAAAAGTCACATTAGAGGTTGGACATAAAAAATTGGTATAAACTTATATAAGCAATGTAAATAAAGAAAACATAATTACACACAATGTCTAGAAAATGTTTTCATGATGTCTTTTAGATACGTATGTCCTAAAAGAGATTTTTACGACATTCTTTAAATATGCATATTGACTCTTCGCAAATGTCATTTTGGATAGAAATGTATAGTCAACAACAGATAAAATTGATGTACCCATTCATCGTTCAAAGGCGAGAAAAAAATCAAAAGGATAAGAATAATTGTATCAAATTCATTGAAATCACAACATAATATCTGAATAATTCGATTTTGATAGATGTGATATCAAAAATAGGAAGCAACGAAGTTGTGTATTTAACAATACAATAAAACGTCATATTGAAATCAAATGAAGAAATAAGAAATATATTAGCCAAAACACTTTTTTTTCAATTTGGGAGGGGAGTGATTGTGTGCGTGTGTGTGTTGTGTGTGTGTGTTGTATACATAAAGTTTTATTAAAATAAAAATGTGACATTTCACGAAATTTCCTCTAAGGAGAACATACACTCAGAAAAATAAAAAAAGATAGATACATATTTCTGCAATTTTTTTGGCGAAAATTGTTAACTTTACTTTTAAGTGGGGTTTTGATCAATATCTTACACGTATATTAGTGAGTGTCACAACAAATTTTTAATTAAAAATATTAAAAAATAGCACCAACATAAATTGGTGTAAAGTGTAAAGCTTGTTCGTAGTAATAGTGGTTTATAGTAACTATCACAACTTTCATGCAGCTTACCTAAAAAACAAAATCCCAGCAAATTCATGAAACACATTAAATTTAATCTTTGTTGTAGACAATTTTTAGATATTGCCAGTTTTGACAAAATGATGGATTCTTTTAATTTAAAAACAACTTTTTATCAAAGAATTGTTTATTTTTTATAAAAAGAAAACTGTATTCTAAAAAAAACCCTAGAAAACGATACAGATTAGATTTATCAATATATTTCAAGAATTTGTTAGGTTTTTTTGTTTTAGATGAGCTATAGATGGTAAATTGCTATTATTGTGAACAATCTTGGCGTTAACAGTTGTATCGATAAGATAAATGTACTAATTAATGGACATGATCCCAATTTATTGGACAAAGTAATAAAAAATTGTAAATATTAAGCTTTTAATGATACTATTCTAAATAAATTCGTTATTAAATTTGTATAAACAATGGATTTATTTAGAGTCGTATACATCATTAGAAGCTTAACATTTAAAATTTTTTGTCACTTTGTCCAACAATAGGATCATGTCCACTAACTGCTACATTTATCTTACTTTAGGTAAAAATTTGATGTAACACTTACTAATACATATATATGTAAGAAATTGATCAAAATGTTTTATTTGAGTAAAGTTCTCACAAAAAAGTTCGTAAAAATAGACACTTTCTAACTCCTACGAGTGTTAATCTAATCAAGTTACTGAATATTACTTTATGAGAGAAATACTTGAATGACGCATAATATACTAATTTCCAAGATATTCACAAAGAGTGTTTAAATAGATGATTAGATGTTTGCGCAGGAGTGAGAATTACTTCATAACGACTACTGATCACTCAAGTTATTAACAAAGAGAGTCACTAATAACGAGGATCAGAGAAGGAACGGGTAGGATAATGCAAAGTGTAACGCGCAAACTACAGAATGCTGGAGAATGAAAAGGCGACGAAAACGCGGCTGGGATGGAAGAGTGCGAAGGGGTGAGAGAGGGTTGACAATTCCAGGGTGTCGTAACGTATGAACGTGCAGGGCCAACCTCGAGTTCATTGCGAATTCATTGAGGATTTTCCAAGTGATTTCCCCGGTTATGTTCAAGGGTTATGCTTTAGACGACGAACGTGTATGTTGTCAGGGCGGAACAAAAGTCAACCACTTCTAACTTATTTCTCTCTGTCTCTCTCTCTCTCTCTCTCTCTCTCTCGCTCTTTCTTTATCCTTCTCTCTCCTTTCTCAATCTCACCCTCTCTTTTCCTCGTCCTCTAAACTCACAATCTACAATACGACATGCATGGATTAAGTTGAATTTGTAAAGACGATTTAAGAGCGCGAGGCGAGATTGGAACTAATTAAAGTGAGTTAAATAATGTTCTATCGGATGATACGGGGCGGAACGCTTCGAGGAAACACAGTTATCAATTAAACTAAAATGTCTTACTTTCGGCAACTTGTTCACAATAAATGATTTGAGCGTTGGAAACTAAGTTTCTCATTCGAACAAAGAAAATTATTTTGTGACTCGAGTTCGGTATTATTATATTGATAATTGCAGTGAAGTTAAAATGTACTTTGTCTGAAGCGTATCAGTAGAATTACTGGTTCCAAATGAAAACTAAGATTTCTCATATATTTGTATTAAATTAATTGGTGTTCTCTATATGAATACAAATTTACATATAGATATGGAATTACATCGTAATTGTATCTCTTCGGGTTATTAACATTAATTTAATTAATTAAATTTAAATAAATTAAAATTCAATTTTATATACAGATTTAGTTGTATAAATTTAAATAAATTTTAATAAGTAAACAAACAATTCGTATCTCTTTGATATCTACATAGAAAACAATAATTTCGATTACAAAGCTAAACGTGACTTTCATCCTTTCAGAAATATGCAAAGTAAGCATATTAATTTTGAATTATTTGCCATTACACTAAAGTGGTTTTAATGGCCGTACAGCCGTTTCGAAATTGTTTTGTTCGCTTTCGGAATATTTGCGTTTCGGGTGCAGACACAAATTGTAATTAACATTAAATTTTAGAAAGCTGTTTAAATTTATCAATATATATTGGCATTGGCTCGACAACAAATAAATGTTCACAATTCCTTCACGCGCATTATGTATTTCAAACGTATGTTTGATTTAAATGTGTGTTTGAAGAACGCTCTCCCTTTTTACAGTCACTCGAAATTTTGTCATTAAAACTACGGATTCTTTTTGCCGGCGAATTAACGTAGATTGGGACGCGTTATTGCGATTACTCGGATTCGTAGATTCGGAGAATTGCGCGTATAACGATCGACGCAAATCTATATGGTAATACGATGACCAGTTTTGGGCGGGTGGTTACACGGTGAGATCTCATGTAGCCGCGGCATTCCAATCAGAACCTTCCATAATCCGAAGATCTTCGCTAACGAGACCATCGAGAATCGTAATCCAAAGAGGGTTGCCCAGGCTTCGAGATAATATTTCTCTCTTGCGCATCTCTCGGATCCTTTATGTATTTACACAATTGCGGCCAATGGACGTATCAGATTCGGTAACTAATCTAAACCGCGTTACCTAATTCCCCTTACCGACCGAAAATTTTGTGCCCGTCTCCTTGTTATGCTAACTGCATAGCATTTTGTTTACCAGTCGCTCCTTCGCGCGATCTGATTTTATCAAGGTAACATCTTAAAATGTTCATTACAATTGTATCGCTGAATTAAAGAAAGTATTTTGTTCCATAAGTATAACATTTTTTATATAGCTACACAGCGACGTAACTTAGAGGAGGGTAAAACTTTCAATTTTTCGCAACTGTTTAGAGATTGTTTTATTCATAGAAAACCAAAAATTGATACATTGAAATAAAGAATAAAATCTTTATTCGCATCGGTACGAAATCGCGTCAGTTAATGCTTCAATCATTTAAAAACTAATTCACAGAGTTGAATCGACGTCTTCGGTTTTCCACGAAGAAAAATACAGATATAAGAAAATGTAGAGATGAAACGATTCCCGAACGATCGCGAAAAAAGTTGTATCCTCCTATATATAACATGCCAGCAAATTGCCAGCAATTACAACGAAACTAACGCTTAGCCAACGCTACGACTGTTAATTGACGGCAAAAGTTCTATCAATCAGTACTGGGCCATCACTGGTCCAATAACAGGCTGACAAATGACGGTCAAAGTTCTATCCATCAGTACTAGGCCATCACTGGCAAATGACTGGCTAAAATGACTGGGCTAGTACCATCTGCCAGTACTGGGCCCAAATTATCAGTCGATACTAGACCAGTAATTTGCCTGCATTAGTACCTAAACTATGGCGGTCAATACTAGCGATTGTATAATATAGCTCCTTTGTTATTTTTTAGTTGCTTGCAAAAAAAAAATACGGAAAAAATGAAAGAACATATTTTTATTCCTCTACAATCAATTAATGTTGCATTTGTATTTAAAAATTGGTTAAATTTGAATAACTCAAAGCATTGAAATTCATCTTAGAAAACTTTATTTTTTTAATTATGTTGTAGCACAAATAAGCGGACATATGTATACATATAATTTGATATATATAATTTGAACATAATTTTTTGTGAATAATGCAGTTCTTTTTTCATATAATGAAAGTCTAAATCATTGTTTCAATAACATTAATTAATAACATTAATTAATTTCGAGAATCCTTTATCATTCGGATTTGAGCTTAATTCATGGATTTATTATATGGAAAGAATGATTTTTTATCATTAATGCTTAAACGTTCTACACAATTATTTTGATGATCAATTAAATTATTTCTATATCTTAATCTAGCTAAGTTTTTAGAAATTTTCAAAAACTATTATTTCCGTGTATGTAATAACATAATTTTAATTCGTTAATAAGAAGCGTAATTTTTTTAGATAATTATTTTTTAAGAGTTTTATTTAGACGAAATGTCTTTTAATACTATTAGAAAGTAAAACGGCTTGCCATAGATTACTGAATCGTTACTACCTTTTTGTGAATCGTCAGTATTTCCAACTTTTTAATTCCCATTGCAAATGAATCTAATAATTATGCATTTAATTAATCTATCAAAGGGGATACGTTTGTATAATCGTATCTGTAATCCATTTTACGTAATGATGCTATTACGTAAACAGGCGATCGGCAAAGCTCGCAGGATTATCTGACGCCACCGTAGACGCCATCAAATACACAGATATATAAGCGGTCTACCATTTGCTAAATGACGTAATATTAATTCTCGTGTCTCATTAGTAGCTTTGTTCATTAATAGATGCATTCGATAAGTGTAGCGCATAATTGCCAATTTATCGCGATCATTGATGACCTTCTTAAGAGGTTTAACGTCGCACAAAGACTTCACTCGGGAATCTATTCGCTCGAAATAGATACATCACATGGTAATCAAATTCTGCATTATTCCCTTAGAGAATTAGGGGGGATTAATTGAACACGATAAAAGAAATAGGGAATAAGGAATTTGAGAATTTCAAATCTCTCACAGAAATCATGTACTGTAGAATACATATTACAGTTTCCGATAGATTGAAATTCTTGTATTCTGTTCTTCATTCTTTTGATGCGCCAACCTCCTTAGAGTAGATTTGCGTTGAGTTTTATATTATTCGAAAGAGTAACGGTAAAGATAGAATCGTCGATGAGGTCCCAGCACATTTCTTCGGGATCAATCGCGATAGATCGACCTCTCGCGTAGCTAACAAAGGAAACAATAGCGGCGCACATGTGAAACTGCCGTTGGCCGGCGACTTATTCCGTATGCACGATAGTCGAAGCATGGAAGAAAAAGGAGCCATTAACTCGCGTAATTATCCTTGGACGGACGAGGCTAGAGTTACGGGCGGCTAATAGCGGCGTTTCCTGGCACTCCCTCGCGGGATATGGCGAGGAAGAGACGTGAGACCGAGAGGGTAGAGACGGACTACAAGGACTCCTATTATCGATACTGATGCCGGTGCCAATGCGATCGTCCGTGAAATCGCCGCGGAATAAGCGTCTCGAAATACTCACGCCGATATTATTCGTCGGGCGTATTACGCATTGCTGGTGCCGGGTGTTTCAGTAAGGACGAGGACGTGTATAGCACAAGGACAACCTCCGAGTAAACTCCGATTATTTCGACAGGCATTGCAGAGAATTTATGCTGGACAAGTTTTATGGAAAGAAGATTCATTTAATATGTATACGTGCGATTACTTTTATGACGATTGCTGTAGCGAGATTAAATTGAAAAATGTTGCGTAAAGAAAACAAAAAGAGCACGTAAAAAGGATAAATAGAAAATAAACTTATATATATATATATTTAATATTATTAAATAATATCTAATATAGTATATTAGCAAAAATTTGAGTCTGACAAGAATTTTCGTCTAAAAGCTGTTCCAATTCTTCGTCTTCAATTTTTTTGGGATTGTCCAGGGCATTCTTTATCTCGGAGATAGAAATTGCCATCGGGAAATTTTTGAAATCACTTTTTACGCGTACTATAAGACACAGTATTTGCATCTAAAGCCGAGCAAATCATTTTCTATTTCCTGTTTCCTATTGCTTGTGTTTTTATATAATATGTACGATCCAATAAGATTCTTATTGTTCTTCTCATTTTCTTAGCCTCGCCCGTAGTTTTCTTTAGGTAAAATAAATACCTTAAAAGCTGCTTTTTGAACGACATCGCTTTTACTATTGTGTTTTGAGATTATATCGACAGCACCGTCAACTATTATATTTCGTTTTAAAGCTGAAGGATGGCGCTTTAAAACGATTATATACGGGGGAAAAAAAAGTTGAATTTAAATAGATGATGTAGTCGATTAAGTAAAGCCTAATAGTACTGGCAGTTTAGTACTTTATATGTATTTAATCCTATATATTATTTGCTACAACAATGAGACATAACTCAAAAATTATTTTCTTAATTGCTGGCAGAAAAAGAATGAAAATATTAAAAAATAGGTTATTAGGAATCAGCATGGTAAACGATACGCAATATTAGAAATAAAAAACTCAACAAAACATAATATAAATAAACTAAGACAAGGAAAAATGGGAATTGCGCTATTATTACATAAATCCGATA
>NW_017304438.1:1324869-1332035 GCF_001594115.1 Trachymyrmex septentrionalis | reverse complement strand
ATGGATCATGCCTAAATTCACAATGGCTTTGTTACACTGAAGATGACTCGGAATGAGCCAAAACATACGGCTTAAGCTTTGAAATATACATTATCTTTAACAAGCAATAATAGAAACAAATTCCCAGAAATTGCAAGTGCAAATAAATAAACTAAGACAAAGGGCTAATGAGAATTGGCGTTGTAATAATTGCGCTATTATTACATAAATCCGATATTATAAATACATATATATATATATATTATTATAATATCGGATTTATGTAATAATAGCGCAATTATTACAACGCCAATTCTCATTAGCCCTTTGTCTTAGTTTATTTATTTGCACTTGCAATTTCTGGGAATTTGTTTCTATTATTGCTTGTTAAAGATAATGTATATTTCAAAGCTTAAGCCGTATGTTTTGGCTCATTCCGAGTCATCTTCAGTGTAACAAAGCCATTGTGAATTTAGGCATGATCCATTTACAATTCCACAACAAGCAATAGTCAAGCAGTCAAGTGTGCTCCTTCACGGTCCGAAATTTGACGTACAGCACTTAAAACTTGGTGTGAACGTTGGTCAACCAGTTATAAGTGGATTGAAAGAGGCTGTGAGTCGATTGTTTTATCCTCAGATAAACTATGTGATAATTTATTTAATGAGTAAACAAAACAGTAAAAGAGTAAAAAAAAGTAAGAGAGTAAGAGAGTAAGCTGAAATTTATCAAAGGTGGAATAACTCAGCCTGTGTATATCAGATTGAGCTTACTTCAGAATCGCAAAGACACATAAACCAAATAGTATAAATAATTAAGTGCACTGTTAAAGTCATAATGTTAAATTATAATTAATTTTAGTTTTTTAAAATTATTTATATAGATCGCCATTGTTCCTATTATGTCTTTAATTTAATCAAAACGACGGAGTTAAACAATTTAACTCAAGAATGTGTATTAAATTTGTCTCAAATTTAATTTATTATTTACTAAGGGCATGTGTTAATATGGTTGTTTACATTAAAATAAACCACAGTAGATTGATTTGAACATACCTACATAAAAGTTAGGAATAACACAAAACGTTATTCAACTCAAAGGATTGGAATGTTTGTTGGAATGTTATGAATAAAATTTGTATATGTTGATATACATTGCGTATTAAGTAGTAATATATATGTATATAAATTGTATACACATATATTTAATTTGTATTTTATAAATAATGTAGTTGAGTTAACAGATAGACGAAAATTAAAACGTGTATAAATAATATAAATTAATAGAATTAAGAGAAACTACGTAGTTAAAACAATATGGAATCACCGATGTATTATTCATTGAATTTTATTTTTAATAGTGCGCACCGTTTGCCGCGCTGACTTCTAACAGTCTACTTTTAAATATTATTTATTTAAAGAATGTTATTAATTTTTATTAACATTCAACGTCGATGAAAAGTAATCCTTATATTTGTAGATATTTCGAACCTAAAACTTTTTTTTATTTGTATCTTTCACAAAATTCTATCTTTCACTAAATGATGCAAGTCGAATTTTTCAAGCGTCCCGTTTGAACATTCAATGCGAATAAAATACCGTCGCGTCGTCCGATTATTAGGAAAAAATTCAGAGTGAATTTGGCTACAATTGAAAATCCCATACCGTACAGAAATCCCAACTGATTAAAACTTTTTTTTAGATCCAAAAGACTCTGATGTAGTCGAGAGCTAATATTGAAAACAAAAAAGAAAAAAGAATAAAAAAAGAAAAGAAAACACCTATTTTAATTTTTCTATAATAAGTTATTATACTAAAATTTTATTTTACCCTCCCGTCTGTAATCTTTTTAGATCTTTTTCAAGATAAGCAAAATTTCATTTTCAAATTTCTTCGAAGTAAAAAAAGACGGAATTCGCTTATTGCTTAAAAAAAGCTCGACATTTTAAAATAATTTTTTCTCATTTTTCTTTATTTTTGTATAAATTTCAATTTTCATTAAATAAAAGTTGTAACATTTGAGTTAAAAGATTCAGATTGCAAACGGAGCGAGTAAAAATGTGATTGCAGATGAAGAGTTCATATTACAAAAAAAGTGTGAATGATTTAAAACTGAAAATAAATTTCAAATTTATTTTCGGGAAAACTTTGTGTTACTTTATGCCGTTGCTGTGAAAGCTAACTTTACAAATGAAAGCTAACTTAACGATTAAATGATCCTAACGGTAATTTTAGAAGAACGATCATTCGAAAAAATTAAAATCCTTCATGCTATCATTTTGGATTAATTCAGAATACGTGAATTTCTGGAATATTCACAAGAACGGTATGTCTGTGCCTTTTTAAAAATTAATTTACCTACTTTTTAAATAGCGACCGCTTTAATACCGTCCTTAGCACGTTTGGTATTTACATTTTTACTTTAGAAATTTAACATTTCAACGATAACGAGGGTAGCTGATCATCCGCTTGCGCAGTTTGCCGGAATTTATGCGCTTTGTCGCAAAAGTTAGCGGGTTAAATTATAGTGTAGGGACATCTCGATTGGACGCGCGAAATGAAATGTAGATACATTCGCACGTCACGACGGTACATTATGCATATTGCTCGCGATCTGTAGCGGGCACTCGGCTCGTTGGCACTTGGTAACTTGTGCGCACTTACGTGACTCACGATGGAGTGCCTCTCATTAATATGCCGAGAGGGGCAGGTGTATATTTCACACAGGACGAGCTGATATTTGGGCCCCGTATTTTAACGCCGTTAATCTCCACGACGATTCTCCGGCGGAATGTAGGTCCGTAACCGTGTATATTTAGCTTCTTTCTCCGCGTAATCCCTAGCGACAGTCGTCATCCGAGAACTTTGCATTGTCGCGCGGTCTATCGAATCGTCCCTCGACCTTTCGCGAATGGCGAAGGAACACCGGAAAAGTTCACGGGATGCATAGACGAATACGCGTCTATTCGAATTTCTATTCATTTGCGTTTTTATCCACAATTCGATTTATCCACAACTCTTGTAATTGTTTTCGATTACACTAGCTTACAAGATTTGCAAGGTTTTATATGAAATTTGTTTCTAAGGTGAGAAGTTCGGTTTGTTTTTCTTTTCCTTTGAGCCCGAATCTGACATATTCCTGTCATACCTAGTTTTTGAGATAAGAAAAGACATTTTTTCAATATACAGTGAAATTGATTGTAATCAGAACATAAATTAAGAGTGTTTAATTTTTGTTTTTTTTTCATATTTTCAATTCAACACTTGCTTAGCATATTTTCCTAATATTCCTGATAACGTTTTTTAATTACTATTAAGTATTTGATAATAATTGAAAAACGTTATCAGGAAAATATGCTAAGCAAATGTTGCTGCTAGAAACGTTTGCTCTTCTTACTTTTCACACCGAAATTATTTGAAAAGAAATGCTGTATCCCAAAAAGAACATGCCACATCTTAAAATAGATACGTTATTATATGTATAATATATATTTCATAAATTTACCTGACGAAGCTTTTCGAGCGGATTCTCAAACTCGCCGTCTGAAAAATACGTTTGAAAAAATTCTCCCTTTTTTTTTGCGGTAAAAATTATTGAAAATCTGCAAACTTCTAGTGTGTTGTCAACGTGGAATAATTGTGATTCTTCGTAGTTTGTGTTAAGCTATCTGCGACCACAAGATTACGCGATGGGTTTAGGATGTCGCGGTTCAATGGTGCACACCCTCGTGTGGTGTACACGGGCCCAAATATTGATTCTAATATGACGGTAACTCGAAGGATGGCCAATGGCGCGTGTATATCTTCCGCGAGCATGTAAGCGTGTAACGGACGGTCCTCGCCCACAGGATTGTCCACCGTTTCGAGAAGGGGCGAACTCCAACCACTCGCTCGTCGCCGCTGGCTCGAGAAGTGGCTCGCTCGACATAGACGGGCGGAAATGTATCGACTTGGCGCCTTCCGGCGGTCACGTCTCGACGCACTTTCCTTCCTTTTCCGTCTGGTTTGCGGAACCTATCGAGATAATCGTGCCGACAAGATTTCGTCGAATCCGGCCGTAATTCTGCGAGGAAATGCGACGCGTTCGGTCGGGACAAATTTACGGCATGACGTAAATTTGCGGACGTGCGAAGGCGTTAATTATAATCGTGGGCGGTGGCGACAATTATATTCCTCGGAGCTTGTAGCTAATAGTTTTTCCAAATCTCCAGTAGCGTAAATAATAACGTAATTAGCGTCGGCTCGAATAGAAAATCTATTAACGGAAACCGTATTCCCTTCTATTCTCTATGTGATAAAAGTTGACGTGCAAATATTTCAATATAATTACTCTTAAATATTGAGATGAACTTTGTTAAGCCCGAGAAGAGCAGTCTCAACTACCTTAAATATCTAAAAATTCAGCTAAATATTAGATTGGAAAATAATTTTATTAAACTACCAAAATAATTATGCAGAACGTTCAAGCTGATTGCTAGAATATAAAAATTTTTGGCAACATTGTTTATTGCATTTGAATTTTCGTTCGCTTCCCTAATTACAATGATGATCTAACAAAATTATTTTCAGACCTATATCCAATCAAATTTTTGGATATTGCAGCAAAATCGTCCTTTCGGTCAAATCTTCTAATATCGAAATCTTCGCAATCTTAAAGTTTTAGTTTTCCAAAATAAATAAGCGTATCAAGTTTTCTTTATAAAGTTTAATCGATTTTTTTTTTTCTATGAAGAAGAATTCATCTTGTGAGTTAGAATTACTGGAAAAAGCGTAAAACCATGATTGAAATTTTACGGCGTCCTAACTGCTCGATGTTACTTCAATTCGGGGGCAAATTTATCATACGTGAATAACATTCGCCAGAGAGGTGCGGCTCGACACCGACGACACCGGCGTACGATCCCATATAGATTCGAGTCGCATAAAATGAATTTAATTGCCTTTGTACAAGAATTTCCATATAAAATCCGACCGGGATTAGACAGGACGAGGGGTTGCGGCGTGATGCGCGCGCTATTCAGCAACGTGAGCGAGCTATCGATAATTCAATCGGTTATAATAACCGATTTTCGAAACTTTATATACGCGCGAGCGTGAATTATGCGGTGGAAATAGCGTGACATTTGCTCTTTTAACGATACCGATTTGACGTAAAACAAACTCACGTCATATCGGCTCGCGCGAGCACTCCGGCCGACGTCTCACGCCTCGATGTGCATCGTTGATAAATTTAATACGTGTCAGCCACACATTTTCGTGAAAATCAGAATGATGGTAGATCATAGAATATTTCATCGGTATCGCGGTAAATTGTACGAAGATCGTTATATATTGAATCTCTGATCGTGTATGTAAGGTGACGGTGGAAATTATTTATTTGATGTAAAAGCATGGTATGGAAGAAACTGTAGTCTAGTATAATTTCATTATTTTCTTCTATAGCGGCAGATCTAAATACGAGGCGAATAAAATTTGCACCGCCTCAGATTACAGAACGACCAGACGTCTTGATTTCCGATACGTTCTCTTTTTTTGAGATACATCAGAAGTATTTGAGCGATCCTCGTGAATATTTGAAATTTCTTGTGATTTGCCCCAATTTTTTTTTTACTTTGTAAGATATGATTAAATATTTTTTAAAATAAGTGTCGATTTGTTTTCGGTTTGATCAAAATTTTGTAACTTCAAATTGAATGTCGCTATTAAGGATACATACATTGTTCCGTTTAATTAAATTATTTTAACATTTACGTACATATTAACTAACAAATTGACGAGTAATTAATAATTAATAATTATTAATAATAAAAAATACAATATCGCTATGTAATTTAATTGACGCTATTAATATTTTTTTAAAGAATAGGTATCCTCTACATTTTATTTTCTCGACTATTCATAATAGAATTAAATTTCATATCAATAACATTAATAGTTTGAAGAACAAGGATGACACAGAAAAGTTTTTTTACTATTCCATACGTCAATACAATATCTGAAAGATTCACACCTATCGTTAACATGTTTAATTGTAAATTGGCCTTTACCATTCCTAACGTATTAAAAAAATTTATAAAGAGAGGAAAGGATAGGACTGGAACTTGTACATAATTAAAGTGTGGTTTACAGAATATCTTGTGAGAATTGTGATGTTAGTTACATTGGCCAGACGAAAAGACAGTTAAAGACTAGACTGCATGAACATGTTTCAGATATTAATATAAGTTCTAAATCTCCATCGGTGATCTCTAATCATCGTATGGAGGAGAATCACAACTTTAAAAGGGATAAAATGAATATATATAAAGTGGACATATTAGATATAGAACCTTCATTCAATAAAAGATTAATATCTGAAATGATACACATTAAAAAACATGGAATAAATAGACAAAATGATACGGAGTCTTTGCCCGAAGCATATTCTAACGTTATTCTCTTTCTCCTTCCTAATATCTTCTTTCCTTCCCCCTTCCCCCTTTTTGCCATTTTCCGTTCTTGATTAGTGTTTTCCTTTTCGACATAGCGTTATTCAACATCGTGGAAGTCAGACGTTCGCTACTCTTTCAAATTTGCTTCAATTAAAAAACCAATGTGCGGTATGGATTACCATCTGCGTTTTCTCTCTTTTTTATTAACTGGACTCTCAACACTTTTACCGATATTGACAAGGTATATGATTACATTATAGATATTTTTATAGCGATGTTTGAATATTACCGCAACATTGAAAATGACTCGAGCGGAGTCGAAACGTTTATTTGTCGTTTGTTCGTCGTTTTGTAATTATTATATGAATTTTATGATTTAAATTAAAGTTTGTTACTACATTACTGGCTCTTTGCTCTTCTTTTACATATATTGTTTTACAATATCGCAGCTTTATAAGAAAAGTGACACAAGTTAAAAAATTGTTCAGAAGAGAGGAAAGAGAAATTGCTAATTAAAATTAATTACGGCAGTATTAAACATGAGTTAACTAGAGCTAATTACAAATTGCCTACTTCATGTTTTAAGTTTAGAAATAATAATAATCAATTTTGTTTGGTGTTACATTAGACTCCTAAAAAATTACTTCTTGAATTATGTCATTTTTTCGTTTTCAATTCTTTTCTATTTTCTATTCATTTCTATTTCAATTTATATCACTTTCTTGATTAAGAGTATTTACTCGTACATTATTAGATA
>NW_017304438.1:1317111-1324769 GCF_001594115.1 Trachymyrmex septentrionalis | reverse complement strand
GTCATTTTTTCGTTTTCAATTCTTTTCTATTTTCTATTCATTTCTATTCATATTTCTATTTCAATTTATATCACTTTCTTGATTAAGAGTATTTACATTATTAGATGTTAAAAGAGCAATGATAATCCAATTCTTTGAATTAAAAGTAGCATTTTGTTATTTTTAACTTTTATATGTGTCAAAATGCAAATTAATCCTTTTTTATGGTTAATTTTAAAGTAAATAACGTCCATATTAATATATGCATTTATAAGGTCTGTTCTTTATTGAAAAACTCTCTGAACAAACTATATTCGTTTTACTTCAACTCATTATTGCATCTATTTATTTATACAATTTATTTATAAAAAACAGACATATAGTAAACATTAAATAAAATTTTAATCAAATTTAATACGTTTTTTAAAATTATTGTTCAACTCTAGTGTTTTAAAATAACGACATATCTATACAAGGTTGCCACAGACTTGGAAAACCGGGAAAAATTAAGGAAATTGAAATTGGTCACGGAAAATTGGGAAAAGTCGGGAAAAAATATAAAAGAAACTGAAATTTTGAATTTTGCTCACAGTCCTTTTAAACTAAACTGTTCTTATTCCAAGTAATTTTTGTAATTTTTTAAATATATCCGACGTTTACAGTCAAATACGTTCAAAACTCGCACTTTAAACGATTTAAAAAGAAGAATTAAAATTAACATTTTATTCAGTAATTTAATTTGATTGCCCTTTTTTCATCATAACTGCATTCTTTTTTCCAAGACTAATTAATTTTTTGTTGGTTTGAATTTGCCCCCAAAATTTTATTATGCTACTAAACTTCTTTTGTATTTTTAATAATATAAGCTTTCTTACGAGCCTTGTAAATGTTAAAATTTTTTACATATTTTATATTGGTCATAAAAATTTCCCAATTTTATCTGGATAAGTAAAAAACCTGGAAAAGTTAGGGAATTTTTAAGTTTATTTTCCGTGACAAAACCCCGCTGAATAGGAGCAATGACGATTTGCAGGTATAATTAAAAATAACTCACGTTGGATTATAATTTAACAGTGCAGTCGCGGACAAGTAAATGCGTTTTACTCAGATCCGACCGCGACAGTTGTACCGCTGGCGATCTCCCTCATGAAAGAGATCTCCTTGAAGAAAGAGAGAGAGAGAGAGAGAGAGAGAGAGAGAGAGAGAGAGAGAGAGAGAGAGAGAAAGCCTCGCGTACTCGATGATACTCGCACGCGACGCGGTGTATCCTCGCGGTATTTTCTGAAGAGCGACGCGCGGATGGGGAGCAGAACGGCGGAGGCACATCACCCTGGGGCTCTAGTATAATCGAAGACACGTGAACGCCCGCACGAGCAAACACGACCGTCCGTATATACGTATACACGTGCGGCCGGCATGAACACGCATCATCGTGAAAGGTGTGGGACGTATATACTAATGGAGGTACCGAGCCCAACCCACGGCGGATCACGGATGGGTGCGGCATTCTACTCCGGCTAATGCGTGGGTGTGCCGCGCGCGTAACAGTGCCTTAAGTAATTGTTTATTGCCATGTCGGCCAGGCCGACCGCACTTCGGTCTCACTGCTCTTCGTCGAAAACGCCTCGTGACTCGCCCAGCTATCTGCGAGGAAGCCACGGCGACGGATCAATTTTATTTCCGCGTATAATGCCGCGCGTGCCACGGGCCTCGAACAGAATCAGATTTTTAATCTTATTACTTTCCCAGCGAATGTCGTTGTTCCGATTTTGCAGTGCGCAGCGTAGTGTCCCATTTTACAGTAAGTCGAGTAAGAGCGTGGTCGAGTTCACGTTATTAGCCTTGAGATAGGTTCGAATAGTTTCATACGATATATCTAAACCTTTCTTCTTCAATTTTGCTTGTCCTTGACGCAAAGCCAGGATTCCGCGAAAAGATTTACTATTTTTTTATCGCCTTTGTTTGTCACTTTGCATATCGAGCCACGTTCCGGTAAATCGACATTTTTTGCCACATCATATCGCTGCACTCACCTCTCACGAATGATTTCGACTTTTTCATATATTTAGCAGCCGCTAATTGTGACATTTTTGGACCTTTCGGGTGAGTGCAGAGAAACACGTGAGGAACACGCTTCGTAGCGTGATGAGGATTTGGTACTCATGGCGCTTAATGTGATTCTCTTAAGAAGTTCAATGACAACTGAATCTTCCTTGATAGTGCATCAAGGACAAAGGTGTCCTCTATGGATTCATGATAGATTTAGGGCGATATCTTTTATTAGCTTCGAGTAAGGCCGATCACTCTCTTACTTGACTTACTGTAGTTAAATCTTCTTTGCCGGCATATATATTCCACGTATTTCGAAGTCTCAGGAGTAATTAGGGTGTTTACCTGGAAGAACCTGGAATTTTCATATGTACATTCTCGTTTGCTTGCAAGATTTAAGAAAAAATCAGGATAGCAAAATAAAGTAATTCATTGATATTGTATTGTAATGAATTTTTCCTGTCTTTCTGTTTTACAAGTTTCGCAGCTTCAATTGTAAAAAATGACAATCCGTGAAATCTCTGCCTTCTATTAATTTCCACTGTACAGTTTGAGTTTCTTGCACGCCAATTTATTTCAATGTAATTATATATTAAAAATTCTTTAACCTCTTACCTGAAATTTTGAATAAAAATACTTATGGAAGATTTAAGAATTAAAAAAAAATTCCTTTTACAAGATTTTTCAGTAAATACTCTGATAGCGTATCAATATGATAATATGTCAATATTTCAAAATGAGAAAGTAATTAGAAACAATAAAAAGATGAAGAGACAGGCTAATTAGAGTGAGCGCAAATTTTTATGTGTACATCTTCGATTTATTTGGATGTTTCGACTCACGTTCGAGTCATCTTCAGCAAAACTCCATAAAATTACATAGATTTGCAATGAATTCTTGGCGGGAGAATTCTACTATTGTAGTTATCACGAGCGAAGTCTTTTTTAATTGTTTTAATTACAAATAATCTTATAGTATTATTTATGAAAACATGTTTTTTGTCACACTTTTCCCGAGAAGTTTAAAGGAAGTTGAAAAAGTCGAATGATAATACGTAGAAATTAATATCCGATTAATTTTTAACGACAACGTCAACGACGTGCTAAGTAAATCCACTTCTATTAAATTTCAAGGGATCCAAAATTCCAGAAAGTATTAGACTGCGCGATTCCGCTCGAGCTTCCAAACGAGAAAGCAAGCCTGGCGAGAGCGTAAAGCTCTGTGAAGCTCTTTCGGATCGTCGCGCCATTGTTATCTAACGTTTAAATGTTATGAGCTGCTTTAATTGCGGATTACGCACTCGGCGTTTATGCGGCAAAGTTGTAACGTCGTCACACACGTGCGGGCGTTTAAATAAATTTTAAACGCGCTAATGTCACGTCATTTCACGTACGCGACAAATAACGTATATATCTGCATTTGAGATAAGCGGCTTTTAGCAGCGCGTAAGGAAACAAAACCGCGTTTACGAAGCAAGACTCGTTATCGGTCATTTATAAATTATCGCAGTTTTAATTAGAATCCTGTAACGTAAGGTTAATTAGCAAATGGAAAAAAAGTAATGGCGAAAATGATAAAATATAATTTTCCACTTTGTCAGCACTAACATGTACGATACATCGTTATATATTGTTGTTCAAATTGCGTCGTATAAATTATCTAGTGTCCTGCAATTAAATTGAGTGAACATTAATTGCGAGGTCTTTATAATTCAACGTTGTTATATTTTTTATTTATCACTGTTTACATTTTGTATCTGTTACATCGTGGTTGTTTGAAATTACGCTCCTTATTCAATAGATCATTTTAGATTATTTCTTCAAAAAGCGGCGACTGTTAATTGTCCCCGGAGGCTATTTCAAATTCCAAACATTTTACTCTAATATTCTTTAATATCCGTGGCTGCACCACGGCCGATTAACTTTTTATTTCGAAATTTCCGTTCTTTGTAATAAATACCCCTTTTAAAATTATAATTCGAATAGGACATGATATAAATTACGAGAGAAATTAATTGACGGAGCAGGTCACGAACGATCGAAATACGCAAACGTTTGCTTTTTATCCGCCGGGCGATACTTTTAGCTGCTAATAGACTAATATTTAACGAGGCGCTTTCGCGAAAGCTCGTATCAAATCGACCTGCGTAATTTCCTAATGCAGCTAGCGGAATATCTCGGAGCTCGGTTCTCTTTCTAATCAGCGCAGGATCATTTAAAAGCTATCGCGCCTGGCTTTAATTGCAGATTACAAACTCGCCGTTTGTGCGCGGCAAGTTCAAGACGATATTTCGGGTATCGCAGCTTTCTCGGCGCTAATGACGGTAATTATCTTCGTAGAGTCGTCGTGTTTGTCAGTGCACGCACGCACGCACGCACATCAACGGCGTATATACGCGACGTAATCATTCGCCTGATGTAACTAGCCCTCTCCCGACCGAGAGGGTGGCGTCGTGTTGGCCGAGAGGGTGTTCCCGCGGCGTCGTCGAGAGAAGTCAATTTTCATTTAAGTTTAGGGTGCGCCGGCACGCTATCGTTTCTACGGAATGATATCGCTGCGAGCTAAGGTCACCCAGCGCGACGCTTCCGTTCGCCCATCATCTAGAAAATCAGTCGATATAGAACGCGAAGCATTAACAGGACAGGAAGCAATTGCTAGCGAAATTACAGCTCCCGTAGTCTATATTTTGAGGGGCGAGGAATACAATGAGTCGTAATAAATTTTACTCAAAGAAAAGCCGTAAAGCTGTATTTTAAAAATAGACCTGCATCCTCCAAAGATTAACTATCGACTATCTCACGTCTAAATGAAAGCGTAGAGTTGCATTTGGAAGTCAATGAGATTTTACTAGGAAGGAAGGATCTCACGCTAATTATGGAACATTGGATCCCAGTGAAATGAATCAGTTTTCATTGCAACTTTAAGGCCCGATTTCATTATTTGGTTAATTTGTGGTTAAGCCTAACCTGACGTTTCATCCATGGTATAACCACAGATGAAACCCATTAGGTTAATCCTAATTATAAATAACAAGTTAACCGGATAATGAAAAACCAGGTCATAACATGATGAACAAAAGATGTCACAAAGCTCAATAATTAAATAGTTTTTGACTTATGGTGTATCAAATAAGATCTCCTCTGGTGAGCACAAGTTTTATACCTTTGATATAGTAGTTCAAGAACCATCCATTATTGAGCTTTGTACCTTTTGTTCTTTACTCATAAACCACGGTATATGTGAAAGCTAACTCATTATATTAAAATCCAATTTCCCATATAATTAGTCTATATGGTAAATTGGATCCTGGTGAAATGAGTAGTTAGTTTTCACGTATAATGCAGTTTTATAACGTTTTGAAGGAAATGTGTTATTAACGCGAGGCTCAATATTGGATAGGTTTTTTAAAAACTATCCAATGTGTAAAATTTGTGCCTCTAGATCACTTTTGACACTTATAGCTAAAAAATTATCCATTATCGAGTCTTGCCTTTATAATATCTTTCGTTTCACTGTAAGTTACATGAAAACTAATTCAACAATAATAAATATCTCATAACGCAAATTTATATTTAATACGCAGACCGTCGTTAATTTTTTCTAATCTTTAAATGCATGTACATCTCTTTCGCTCATCGTGCTGCTTTGAAATTCTTTTATCTTTCAAGATTAATCTTTAAACTTCACTTTTCAGGCTTCTTATAGTCAACAGTATTTTTAGGAAGACGAGAGGAGAGACGCTATGAGAAAGTAACTTTACGTTTATGTACTTAGCAAAAAGAATAGCGTCATTTATCAAATCGGCGAGACTTTTATACTAGCGAGAGATAGAAAGTGATGCACGCGGGACACTCTCTTCGTACCACTCGACTCTGGTCTTCGCAGCATTCTTTCGGATTCTCTATCGGCAAATGTGCAAATCGCGTGTCGCATCTGTCACACGCGCGTAGCACCGTGACGCCGACAACGCGACGCTTATGGCCTTCTCATTTTATTACATGACATCGCCGCGCGCGTATTAATTCCCAAATCGGATGTTGCAGTCGACAAATAACCTAATTAATCGAGCGAATTTAATTAACCCGCCTGCACACCGATCTCTCCGCCCAAAGCTAAAAGTTATGATACTTGCACACGCAACTTGCCATGCTTCATCTCCGTCCTCTGCACACTCTCCTCCTCTATCTCATCCCCTCTTTCTCTCTCTCTCTCTCTCTCTCTCTCGTTCCACCCTCTTTTTCAACCCTGTTCCTCCTACGAACCCTCGTTCATCTCCGACTCGTTTCACCCTCGGCTATCGAGCCGTGCCCAGTCGGCTGTAACGAAAATTGACTTTCTCGCGAGAATGAGAGAAAGAGCGGGGAGGATAGAGTACATCTCGCTGTCGAGACCTAGTTTCGATTTCTCGGTTTCGACCGACGGCGCGCTGTAGTAAGTACATCCCCCCGTTTGATCCGTTTTTCTCCTTCTCGTGCTTTTTCTCAAACCGCTTCCGCATGCCCCGTCAAATTTTCCACGCGATTGATAAAGAAAAGGAAAAAAAGGGAACAGACTCTCGCGAGTCTCGCCAAGCCACGCTGCTTCGCTGATTCGCTGCGTTCCGACTGGCCCAGTTGATGTAATCGAGTCGGATATTGACGGCTGATACGAAAATGCACTTCCGCTCCGATATATCGGGCTTCTGTTTGTAACGGATCCTTGTAGGAGTAAGGAATGGTGAACTCTTACACTCTTCTTCACTTATCTTATTTCCTATGTTTCCAAAAGTCAATCACGATAATCGCGGTTGATTCATTTCTTAATGGTGGAAAATTCGATTTTTACAAGTTCATAACACTGTTAAAAAAGAGTAATATAGAGAAAGTTATGAATTAAATATTATATAATCATTTATTTAACATTTTATCAAACCTTATATTGCAAAATTTATAGGGCAAAATAGTTTTATTTTAACTTAAATAGGAAAATGCTTTATTTGAGCTAAGCTAAATCGAATTTTTTATATACATAATTGAAAATAAGTAACTAAAAGATCTTATCGGTCTGGACTGGATTTTAATACTTAAATAATATTTCTGTGTAAATTATGCATGCCCAGTTCTATAACTGTGCGTCGAAATAATTTCCAATCTTTAAACGCAACCTTAAACCGAACTTGGGCAATAAATTATTATAAGTTAAACTTTTGACTATTAAATGTGACCATTAAAAGTAACATCGAGAAAGTGATATTTAGATTCATTAAAGTCGTAAAACCTTCATTTCAATATTTTGTTAAACCTATACATGTAGTTTACAAAATCTAGAGCGAAAACTAAAACAGTTTTATTTTGCAACTAAATAGGAAAATATTCAAACTTATTAGTGTTATTCAGGCTTATAAGTGTTTAATAATATTTCGATGCAAATTTATACACATGTTCTCTAGTTTTATCTTCAACTACTTTTAAAATAAAAGTGCTTAATGTTTAGTGTTTAATATTATTTTGACACGAATTTTTATACACACATCCAGTTTTTTAGTTTTATTTCAAACCACGTTTTAAAAGTTGGTTTTATTGAAAACTGTAGATTTATTACTGTAGTTTGACATCATTCAGCCAACGCAAGAAAGATAAAGTTATTTGATT
>NW_017304438.1:1311498-1317011 GCF_001594115.1 Trachymyrmex septentrionalis | reverse complement strand
TTTATTACTGTAGTTTGACATCATTCAGCCAACGCAAGAAAGATAAAGCTATTTGATATTTGTATATTTCTTCATTGGATAAAAACTAATTATTTTATATACCGAAATCTTAGTTAATGTTCATTCCAAAAACCAAGATGGTTGAAATTACATCAGATTAGATACGTACACTCACGTTACGCGACAATTTCCAACAATTCGCGGCTATTCGTGGGAAGACGTAATTTTGCGCTTGATCGGTTTGAAGCGTCGAAACGACTCTTCTGTCGCGCTTCATCGGCACAGCAGCTGCTGGCCGCGTTACTTCTCGGACACCCGCAGCATTCGTTGGCTATTAACAGCCGAGGTAAAACAGCCCGTTTGTATGTGAGGGTTGCAAGGTGTAGCTGTGTACCATCTGCTCGTGCACGTGGCCCTGGCACGTGTTGCCAGCTGATAATAACCGCCGTCGCGGCGTGTTACATCGACACACATCAGATTTTCACGATGAAGATCGCCAAGGATATATATATTAATCCTTTCCACTCAATCGTTGACTTTATGGATAAATTGCCCGATCCGATATCGCCGCGTTACCTATTATTATCTGTGCGTGCGTGTTTTGCAAATTCATTCCGCAGGGCAACACGTGTAAGTTAAATGTATCTTTTCGCTGGACGTCACGGTCGAAATTTAAAAGGAAATATCATACCACGTATCGACATTTAATATATTGGCGCGTTTCACGTATACAGCAGTGGAATACTGAAATGATTTTGAAATCAAAATAAAAGTAGCTTTATGGCTTGAAGAATAAATCAAATGTAATATAAGTAAGATGTAGACTGTAAAAGTTTCCGCGGTTGTTAATGCGTAAATAATATATTTATAAGGCGATAAAAATATGATTCGCAAACAATTGGAATATACTTATCAACAAAGTTAATTATAAATGTTTTGACTCTGGATTTTATAAACATAGTATATATATTTATAAGGCGATAAATAGAGAAGATGATATTTGGCACCCTAATTATATTTTGTGCAATAATTTGATTAATAACGAATATTTGAATTTAAAACTTGACAATTACATTTATCGAAATGTTGTTCAATCGATTCTAAACTCAAAGTTATGAAACATTTATTACTTTGAACGCTTTTTAAACAAAACCAATTTTGTAATATGGTCTTCCACAAAAACCGATATAAAAAAATTGGTTTTGTTTAAAAAAGAGTATTTAGTTACAAAATTAACAGAAAAGTAGTATATTGTACAATACACTAAAAAAAAATTTGTTTGACTAACTAAACACGTTTAGTTATTTGCAGATTTGATTAATTCAACAAATTTTATTTAATTGAATTTAATCGCAATCTGCTTAACGTTGAACAGTTTGTTAAGCAGACTACGGTTGAATTCGATGCACATTAGCAAAATACTACTGTAAACTTTGTATAACTCAAAATATGTACAGCCAAATAAAATGTTAAGTAACAAGGAATACAAAAAAATCATCAAACATATATATATTCGTACGATAATATTCAAGTTGAAGAAGAATGAGGAAGTATGTGCAATTAAAATGTATCTAAAATATCTCTTAAAAACATTTCAAAATACTTGAAAGCAAAAATGCGTTATTATATAATAAATGCTGACTATTGTGTATTGACATATTAGCGTCATGGCTTAACGGCGAGCTACTAAGCAAATAATTCCATAAGTAATCACTAGGATTCGCTACTTAGCAGCAGAGAGATATTAAGAGAAGCCATTATATCTACACTGGCCATAACACCACTTTCTCCTTCATAGTATATTTACGCACTGACAACTGCAGAGTTTCTTAAAGTGAATTTTTTTACATTTAAAATAATTTTTATTTTATAAAAATATCGAGATATTCAGCCTTTGACTAATTCAGAAGAAAATAATCTTGTATAAGTTGCATATTAGAAATATACGTGCAAATATAGGTAAATATATGCATAAGAGAAAGTTTGAATTTTTAACTTCATTCAACCCCCCTCAGGAACTGATGCCAAAATCTGTGACATAATTATTGACGCTAAATTTGTAAGACTCATTTAATTCATATAATTTAATAATAATTTATTTATATTAATTCAAATGAAACACTTTAGGAAATTAATTTTGAAGAATCAAAATTACATAACTTACGTAAAACAGAATGAATACCAAGTGTGTTTTAATAAGAATAATCTCAAATTATACATGTAACATAAGGAAAATTAAATTGTTTCATATTTTTCACAAAGAGATCTATAATTATGGGTTCAATAGACTCACCATCAGCTCCGGTTAAAAACGCACAAATATGTGCATAGACAAGTTGAATTTTTAAAATTTTAAGTACTGAATATATAGATATATTTAATAATTCTCCAAAGCTGATTCCAAAATCTGTAACACAGTTACTGGCGCTAAATCTGTAAAATATCTCGTATTAATTTACATTAATTAAAAAAAGCATTTCAAAAGCAGTCCAAAATTTATAATTTTCATAAGACGAGAAAGAAAACTAATACGCTTTACAAAAACCAACAATATGCCAATCACTAGTAAGTTAAATATTTCAAAAAATGCTAAAAGTGTCAAACAAATGCGTTTTGTTTGTTTTTAGTTAAAGAACGTGATACATTTTGAATGTCCAGGTTCAGCATATAAATTAAGACGATGAAAAAATGCTTTCTGAATGCATCTCAGATTAGCTGAAAATATAAATATTTTAACACTGAACAGTACGCCGTCTCTAACTAAAGAAATAAAATTTTCGATTTCGATTTGGATAATCTGCTCTTCATATTAAGACAAAAGAGATAGAGAGAGGACAACTATTTCTGATAATTAATTACACAATCGATAGAGATACGTACCATCTTGAAGATACATTCAAAGAGACATTTATGGACCTATAAATATAAATCTTTCGTTCGAGTTATGACTGAAGTTATGAAATAAAGAGCTCTGAGTCTTCGTAACTCGAGATTATCGTAGGTACAAAGTGCGTAACGACGCGGGTAGTTCTCACCTGGCCGGGTTGTCGACATGGGTTAGCGATAGCTCCGGGCCACGTAACACGGCTGTTTGAACAGGTGACTCGGCAGCTGTTGGCCAGGATAAATTTTATAACACCCCTGCTGAGCAACGGGGTACAGCTCGGCTCGCGCTCGTGGAACACGCATCAGCGAACGCTGTAATCGCTCGGCAACAAAACATTCCATCGAATCGTCGGGGGGGTTGATGATTGCACTTACGGGATATAAACGCGCGGGAGGACGAGTCAACAAACGAATTATGCGCTTTACTATCAGCAGATTGACCGTACCACTTTCCCGAACAATCAGTCCGTAACGAGTCTCACCGCTATAAATGAATGGCTTTTATCGGAAGGAAATAAATAAATCATTTTCAGCTGTTTCGTGCTGCAATATATTTCGGAAACATTCCTTGCGCATTTCAAAGCGCCGTTTCTATGAAGAGAGCCGCGCATCAATGGAATTTCTGCACCACACATCGGAAAGTTTAACGGGAAATATTGTCTCTTTATTCGTCTCGATTGTGTGCGAGATCGTCATTTATTTTCCCGCTCTATGGTGTCACCCAGCAGACATTTTGGAAGTCTCGACCAAAAACTGTCCATGGGAGCGAAATGAAATTCAACGTTCCAACCCTAGACTGGGGTTGAAGTTTTGCGGGACGAAGAGCGGAGACAAACGGGAGTTGGTTCGTCGCTCTCTCTCTCTCTCTCTCTCTTTCTTTCTTTTTGTCTCTCCACCTCGTTTTCTAGTTTAGCATACGTATAACGTCGGCATGCAGTTATGTCGAGTTACGAGGACATAACCCGCCTCTCTTTCGTCCCTGTCTCGCTCTTGTCTCTCTTCCATATCCTTTCCCTCTTTAATTTACTCGCGCTCTTTCGCTCTTTGGCTCGGGCCGCGATAAATGTTACGGGCCACCATAAAGCATATCGCTATTTCGCTAAAGGGCGTCTGGATATTACGCGGAACGCGCGCGTCCAACAACCGAGCGAGAGAGCGAGAGCTGTGCGCGATAATACACAATAGAAATACCGCGGCGCCGCCCGGCAAGATTTCAGGAATGAAAGCGGAACAGCGAGGATTATTAAGATGCCTGCTTGCTCGCTTGCTCGCAACCTCCCAACTGCTGTTCAGACTGCTGAATTCACCGCTTTAATCCGATATCATCTCCTTTTATTTCATGAGCGTGGTGGGTCAGCACGGTGATGACTCGACTCGTCTTAACTTTGTATTTTGTAATTTTATCGTGTAGATAAAAACTTGAATAATATTTATAGTTCTCTCCTTTATCATAATTATTATTGTGTTAAAGTCATTTAACAAATGTACAAGGAAAATGGTTTTGCTAAAGTAAATTAAAAAAGCTGGAGATATAGACTTGAAAATAATTTTATTAAACCGTATCAAAATAATTATGTGTAGGAGACTCAAGCATGATGAGCGATGCTATAAAAAATTTTGATAGCTTATTTCAGTTTGAACATCCTATATAATTACATATTTTGATAGTCTAATAAAATTGTTTTCAGATCTGTATTTAGCTAAACTTTTAGGTATTTTAGAAAACCTGTCCTTTCCGTGTAATTAGTTTTTTTTAATAAAACAAAGTTTCAAGAGGATTAGGATAATTTAAATCGTAGGAAGGTAGAAAGCTAATGCGAGCCAGCACAGGTTGTGTTGGTGTAAAGATACAATATATTCCGAAATGAAATAGAATTACAGATGTTTCAACCCTTATTATTGGATCAATGTAGATTTGGAAAATTTAATTGAGAAAATTTATACATATATTTTTACATTCTATCGTAATATATGTATAAAATTAATTGTTCTGATTGTAACGCTTCATACGCAGGCCAAACGAAAAGATTATTAAAAATCAGAGCATCGTAATCACATCAATAGACATATTAATTAACACTCGGTTATTACGGAAGATAGACTGGAATTCAATCATGAATTTGATTGGAACAATATCAAGATTTTAGATAAAGAAAAGAAATACAACAAACGATTAATCTTAGAGTCTATTTATATTAAGAAACAAAATAATAGTTTAATTTTACAGGAGGATGCTGAAATGTTGGATTCTTTATATCATGAGCTTTTTTAAGAAGAATGATTTTTCCAGGTTTTATAGTTAATGTACATATTTTATTATTATAATTTGTTTGACTTCTTGTTTCCTTTTATTTATTGCATTATTTTCCCCACTTAGTAACTATAATTTCGTTTTGACTTCTTTACACACTCTTGAAATGTCTTACTGTACGCACGTTCTAAATTATCTGATCATCGTCAATATGTAATGTAAATTTATCCAGTTCTTCAATGATTTTTTGTATTATTATTTTAAGTCTTTTATTATTTTTCATGTTATATATTGTATACTGCAGATAATGTAATTATTTGAGTATCCAGTTATACGACACAGACAACTTTTATATTTTATCTATTGATGAAATATT
>NW_017304438.1:1283424-1311398 GCF_001594115.1 Trachymyrmex septentrionalis | reverse complement strand
GAGTATCCAGTTATACGACACAGACAACTTTTATATTTTATCTATTGACGAAATAGTAAGCGAACATTATATATTTAAATTTTCTCAATTGAATTGTCTGTAATTCTATTTTATTTTGGAATATATTGTATTTTTACACACCAACAATCTGTGCTGGCTCGCATTGGCTTCCTTCTTACGATTTATTCTTTGGATTTATTCTTCAATCAACATTAAGATAATTTTATCAGCGTATATTGAGAGAAAAATGAAGTATATGTATATTGCAAAACAAATGTTATACTTATAATGTTTTCTTCAATATTTGTTGGTTATAAAGAAAATTTGATTTTAAAATATACATTTCTGTTCAATATATCTTATTAATTGTATCTAAATAAAATAGATAGTTTATTTGTTAGAAATCAAATTTTATTTGCCGTATTTAAATAAAGATTTATTTCAATGAAAAATATATTTCTCACAAATAAATTTTTAAATATCTTTTTCTCAGCGTTATGTAAATTTTATACAGAATAATTTTTCAAATGTACGCAAATTTTTCACTGTATATTTTAATATTTTAATAGCCTGTTTTAAAGATTGAGTTTTGAATGTTTATTTTTATTATTTACGATAATCTTCGAATTATAATCGATCGCAAGTTGATCAATAATTATACAAATAGTACTTATTGTAGAGAAACTTATGACTTATTGAGATTGTTATTTATTAAGTTTCGTTCATATCGGAACGTAGATAAATACTGAACTGAAAATATTAATAGGAAAATTTGTAAAATTATAAAAAGATACAAAAATAAAATAAACAGCTGGAATGATTAAAATTTAAATAATAAAACAGCAAGGTAAAACAGATAATAAATAAATATATTAAGAAAAGCGTCATTTACGATCAAAGTTAGATTGGATCTAAATTAATATTTCAAATAAAAAGATATTTTATTCTTTGAACGAACATTATATTTTACAATAATAACTCATCCGTCGATATTAGAGGATACAAATGACAGTCAATAATTTAACGATTATTTTAGAATGTATGTATAATATTCAATATTACCCAAGTGGCGATTATTTTTGCACGTTGTATACCGTTTGTTACCTTGAGGCGTTTGCTTACGCGCGGTCACATTATTTTCATTCGCGCGGTAAGACTCGATATACAGCGGCACACTGTCTACATGTTATCGTATCATTCTCCCTTGAAACAAATAATACGTAAATCGCGATAATTATTACAAGTATGCCAGACGCGATCGTTCGTTACTGAGAGAGACTGTCAGCCTATGCGATTAATTATCACGATTAATAATTTGTGTCAAATTACAGTAATTATGTACAACTATATCGAGAGACAGATCAAACGCTTGTCAATAATGTGCACATTTCGCGAGTACGCATGTTCGAAGTACATAAGTACTGAATTTCAAATGCGATTTATTCGTAGCGCGTTAATTTGCGAGACATCGAGTGGGGTTGTAGCGGGTTTTTGCACTCGAACTTTCGTAATGTTCGAGAGTCTAAAGTACATCGTGATCATCTGACAGTTAGTGAATGCGCCATCGTAATTTACCGTATTTTCGTGAGTGAGCGTTATGCATCATCATAGAACAGATAAACAAGAGAAGAGGCGAAAATCCAGAGAGGCATCGCGCAATGGAACGATATATGAGGTGTATATCCTAAGCAACGTAATTATGTTCAAAATACGTTTGACAAACGTTAGAAATCACGTAATAAACGTATAAACTAAAAAAAAAATAAATGTTTCAAACTTGATGCGTTTTTTTTTTAATTCAATAAACGTTTATAAAATATTAATAACATGTATTAAACATTTTCTTTTTTAGTGTTTTCTACTTTAAAATATCGTCTTATAAGACAACATAACATTTCGTTGGTTTAAACGTATATTTAACATTAATAATGTCTGTATAACATTATTTTTATACAGCATAAAAACGTTTTGGTTACGAACGACTTTTATGCTGTATCCAAATGTGAAATAAACGTTAAATATGTTTATTAAACTGACGAAATGTACATAAATTTTCTGCTTGGATACGATTACTTAATTCATTACTTGCAAAATTATTTGATATAAGCATAATTATATTATTTTTTGAAATGTTAATCTCTGAACTGCATTCTAATTTGGATTGTGCATTTCTGTATTACAGATCAACATACTCACGTTGTTGTCATATCGGTGTCATCGTATCGGTGAGTACTAAACTAAATTTTTAAGTGCAATCCACTTAATGCTGCAAATTCTTTGTTCAGTAATCTCCCAGAAAAAAGAATTTTATGACTTGACTAACTAAACTCTAAAGAATGCTTGGAAGCATTTGTTGCGTGAAGTGAATCGCATCTTTTATTTTATATTATTATAATTAGATACATTATTATAATTAGAAATAATGGATCTGAGAAAATAGTATTATATATACCATATTACAATATGATATAGATGTATATATGTACCGAGTTAAAAAGATGAAGTAGTACAAATAAATATGAAATTTCTTATATCAAAAATAGATCCGTAAGATTCATTGCCCCGAGAGGTGGATAGATAATATTTAAACTTAATAATGAACTAAATAATATTTAAAACTTGAAACGTGTAAAATTATTTTTTTACTTATTATGCTTACGAGAACGTCGCATAGACAGAGAGAGATTTCAACATATAACTTATTTAATTAATCTTATATCATTTAATTCTATATTTTAATGTCTTCTATATTACATGATTTTGTTAATTGCAAGACATTTAAATGATCTGAAATTCATAGTGCAGTCTCGAAAATATAAATAAATAAATAGTATGAAGAATATTTTACATAAAAATAAAGATGATAAATAATAGTACACTTTTGTAAAAGAGATATATTGCATAACTGTAAAAAATGTATAAATTATATTTAGCGGAAGACACAGAACACATGGAGAAAATTTAATATTCACATGTGTTATTTTATTTTCCCTTTTTTCCATTCTTTTTTAAATAAATTTCGAGATTTACTATGGCCTCCGAAAATAAAATTACATCAACGAATTGGCGTCAAAAAACAATACTTTGAGTTTCTCAATATACAATATTGCAAATATATATAAAATATACGAACAGCAATTACTTTATAATTAGGAAATATTATTTATTTAAATGATATATTAAAAATTATACTTTCATTTCTATAATATGTAAATTTTGTCTTAATTTCTCATAGCTTATATTTATTGATAAAGTGATTTTACGCAATAATATAAGGTTTAATAAATATTTTGTTGCAAATCGGATGTATAAAAACATTATCGATCTGAATATGTGGTGGTGGTGTTACACCACAATATGAAGAAGCATTTGAAAATTATCGTGTTTTCGATATCATTCTATCAGAATTTCCGCTCTAATTAATCTCTGAATAGACTATTGAAGTATTATACTGGTGGTTGCGGGAGATTTTAGATAATTAGAGTAATGTAGTAAATCTAAAACAAGACGAAAGATAATCAGGGAAAATATACATACATCCGCATTCCATTTTTATATAAAACTGATATTATTTCTTTTAATACTTTTTTTTTTTTAATACCTTATGTGGCCTTTGACACTCAAGCACGTCCTCAGGGACCAACCCCCTCAGGCACATGTCTAAAGTGCCTATTATGCTGAGCCACCGCCGGTTGTCCGGGAGATACAGAGTGTCTTTGAAGTACCCGGGCAAACCGGTACAGCGGCTTTAAGGCTTAAGACTTTGGGCAAGATAAGTCAAAAGTTCGACTCGCGCGCGCGGTACATGTCCGGAAGTGCTTCGTTAAAAGTTATGGCTAACGACGCGACATCGCGACTTAACTGTCGAAGTATATGTAATTAACTGGGTTAAGGGAAAATTATCAAGAGGGCATTAAGAAACGGAAATGAAATTATGAGTGATACATTGTTATGACCCGGCTAATTAAATTGAAGGTAAATTGAAAAAGAAGAAAACAAGGAATAAAATTGAGAACTTATGAAGAAAAGTTGTAAAAAAAGAAAAACGCGTGACATTATTCTTCTCGTTTTGTTTTCGATGAAAGTATTCATTATATTGATTTGACTAAAAAAAATCGAAGGTCTACTTATTATTTTTAATCTTAAATGAGAGACTCGCGCGCTATTTCATCAAAATACTTCAAGTTAAAACACAAAGTTATCCATTTCCATATATAAATGTCAAAAAATAATGTATATCTTTCCATCGAAAATTCTAATCTATTAAATATATTTATCTCTTTTTATCGAAAAGACGTACAAGTAATTTTTCTGCGTTTATATAAAGATAAGTAACTCTGTCTTTTAATTTGAGACATTCTTGAAGTAACTTAAATCTCCTCACTTGAGATTAAAAATGGTAAACAGACTCTCGACTTCTCGGTCAGTTCGATACAGTGGATATCGCGGAAACTTGCGCATTGGTTTGCAAGATTATCGGATTGTACGGGAGGCACCGTGGGGAATAACGGGAGCAAACGCACGCGAAATGCGATAATTAGCGTTCTGGATTTGTGTACGGGAATCTAACAGAATTACGGTATATCGGGGATTGAAATTGCGTGTCACGTGGATTCGCTAATTTGCGGGTACGCTAAAGATCGTTTGCAACGAAGCTTAACCGGCCCGTGTCCGCCGTTAAATTTCCTCGTCACGTCTGTTTTCCTTCCTCCGTGCTCGCTTGAAAATCGTCGTAATTTCATTCGCGGGATAATTCCAGATCCGTATGTGACAATTACGTTGTATTATCCGGTCATCACTATGCCTTATCGATGATTAAATAAACGCGCGTCTTCGACGAAATGAATTCTCTAGTCTAGTTTCTACTATTCGTGGAAAGAACGGCTTTTGCTGAAGTACTTAAAAATTTAGCTCGATACCTAAAAATAATTTCATTGAATCGTCAAAATAATTATGTAGAACGCTTAAACGTTGACGACAATGCTACAAAAAACTTTAATATTTTAGCAACCATCCTATATACAGTGAGTGCAAGAAGTATTCTCTCGTAAGAGAAAATATTTATAAAAAAAACTTTATTTTTAAAAAGTAAACATTATTCAGCAAGAAATGACTCATCGACACGATGATTTCGTACACTAATTTCAACATCTGATCAACGATCATTTCTTGCTAAGTAAATAACAATCTATTCATAAAGAATAAAGTAGACTCTATGTTTCTCAAAATGATATACCACCGTAAAGATGTATATTAATTATCGAAAATATATCATATTAAAAATAAGTGAAATAAAAATTGTATTGTTCGACGCTTAAAAACAGTACAATCGAGAAATTATTTAGCTTCTAAAATTAGAAATACACGTGAAGTTTGTTTATGCTAGAACAAAATATATTCATTGTATAAAATTGTTAATTAATATTTATTTTCTATAAATAAGTTTTCGTATAAAAAAAATTGTATGAATACTTTTTGCATTTATTATTTAAATATTATTTTGATACTCCAAAACAAAATTATTTTCAGATCTGTGCTTAGCTAAATTTTTAGATTATACTTCAGCAAAACCATTCTCTCTGTATACTTTTTGTTAAATTAAATTATATATTATTCTTAAGTCACTTTGTTCTTACTTTCATCGATATATTTCCAGAAATTACACCAGACGAAAAAGTTACAAACTCACACATAATGTTTCACGCGAATTAAATTATTTGTATATTGTCCCGCGATGAAATTTATATTTTATCGTAATTATAATCGTCGTGCGTCACACTTAATTTAATCTATCGATTTTTGATTACACGCGATATTTATGAGACCTAATTTCTCGCCCTGTGTAATTCATACGGCATATGAGTTATTATTGCCGTTGTTATACATACATCCGCTGACGTATACTCTCGTTCAAGTAGCATTGTTGAGCGTATCCATTTCCACCCAGAATTTCCCTCTAGCCCTGTTATGTTGCATCGCAGTTTAGCACGAAATGAAGCGGTTTACCATAAACGGTGTTTATTATCATCGATAATTGCGAGTACGCTTCTTGTGTAATAAACTAGAATCGGCCATCTGAAAATCGAGATCTTTAAAACGGCTTTTAAGAGGGCACCCGGCTTCATTCATAATTGATCGCGCGGCAACTGAGATTCATCCATAGATGCTCTTCGGCAACTGAGATTCATTTCAATCGGCTACTTAAAGTTAACTGCGTGGAAGGGTATTGTCTCTCTTTTAAGGTTCTCGCGTCTTATCTTAAAACCATGCTCCAATTGAATTCTCCTTCACGGGGCATAAAATATATTTTGCAATAAAGAGAAGGATTTTACCGTGCAATTTTGTACGCTATAAAGCGTGAGAGAAAATTCATGTTACATAGTAATATAGGGATATGTCAAAATTACTATTAGTGAAATTTAAGAAAATAATATTTATTATCTATACGATGTGAACAGTGAAATTTTTAACAACTAATAATTTCATCATTTTTAATGGATCGTAAGAAAAATACGGCAAGATCGGAGCTATTACTTTATGATATTTTACTTATTGCGTGATCTAATTTTTTATTCGTGTCGAGGAAAACCCGACACGTTCCTGGAATGTCAGATCGGCGCGGTCCTCACGTTCGCTTTGACGTATTGGCAAGGCACGTGTCGGAAGCCGTAGAAACTTTCGATTAGGTAATCTTAAGGTCGCTCTCAGGGCTTCCCTCTCATCGTCCTAAAATAATAACGGCGAAGGCGCCCGCAGCACAGCCATCGTGCCTCCAGCCGTGCGATTACGCGTCGAAACTTAACGTGACGCCTGCTTGTGCTCGAAAACCGGGCTGGAGCTCTCGAAATTCTCGTCGCGGCACCGCTTCTGTTGCAATCCTGCGGGTATTATAAATAAACGGGATAAAGGGAACCGACTGGAATCCCTTGTATGATAATTACAGGTCAACGCTTAACATTCCGAATTTCACGTTGAATTAGTACAGAAATTACAACTCTCTCTTCTCTCTCTCTCTCTCTCTCTCTCTCTCTCTCTCTCTTTCTCTCTCTCTCCCTCCCTCCCTCACTCTAACTACATTTCTTTTTCATTTTATAAATTATAAGGAAATAATTCAAAAGAGAGAAAATAGTAAAATATGTACTACCTGATCAAAGAGATTGGTCACAAAGTTTTGTGTTTATTAAATCATTGGTAGCGTATGTTTACCGATTTCCTGTTAGTTATATTTTATTAAATACCAAGAATAATAATTAATGTTTAAAAATGGCCACCTTAAGCTTCGATACAAAGCTTTAAATTACATGAAGAAATCCATGTGGTTTAAAGCTCGGCTAAAAAGTTTGCAAGTCATTCTTCTTTGCTAATTTTGAAAAATCGTAGTCTGCGTGATAACTGAAAAAACGTATTATAGTTTGCATAATGCCAAAATAAACCTGAATCTGCAAACTGTTCGTATTTAAACCCGATAAATTTTTCCGTGTAGTTCATTGTGAAGATTTAGGTCTAACACCTAAAGACTTTAATCGGTTGGTTAAATTAAAGATCGTTCTATTGGTTGTTGGGGGAATTTATTCGTGGAAAGATAAGCAGCTATTGTTGATGCATTCTCGAAGCATCTTAAAACCAACATGGATGTTAATTATTCTCTTTATTATTCAGTGAGACATAACTAACGCTTTAGAACATCTTTTTTTAAATATACGTTACTAATAATTCGGTAAATACACAACTTTGTAGCCAAAAATTTTTTATCACTCTCTGTACATAATAATATTTTTCCAAGATATGTACATTGTATACATATGTTACATTAAGTAATGATAACAATTGTTTAGCATGTATTTCGATAATTATTCTACAGAATTACTCTCTGGCTCTTTAGCATTTGTGCGGTGCCGAATTAAATGCTATTCAACGCACGTGGAACGCGACTAAACGCTAAACGCTAAAATTAGTATTAATCACATACCCCTACTCGCCAAAATGTTAATTAGGATTAATTAACGTTATTTGATGAATAATCGGTCGCGATTGTATTGGCAATAATTGTTAATGCCAAATTCGGATTATGGAAATCGGAAATGTCATTATACGAAAGAACACGCATCCCGCCCAAGAAACGCCAAATGGGAGATTTAATCGTGAACCATTTAAAAAAAGAATTTGTCCTAACTTTCGAAGTATTTATGTAATTAAATTTTATTTAATAAAAAGGAAAGACAGATGGGGAGACAGAAATTTTTTTTCTTTCATCGACAATTACATTCGGATAATTCGTTCTAATAGCATTTCTGCCCCGGTTAATAGGTTAATAGAGAGCTTCGTTTCGAGAGTGCCACTTAGCTTACGTCTGCCGTTTATTAAGGCATAATAGAAAAATTGTCTTTTTTTCTCTCGCCAGCTTTCGTAATATGGAGCAGGCGTGGGCTATCTTTATCGCCACGACCGACCGGCTGTGATATTAATATTACGAAGCGTAAAATTAAAACGTGAGGTAACGAACGTGAATACACTGCGATATACGGAATAGTTGTAATTTCCATTTCAAAAATATTATTTCCGTGTTATTTTAAAATATTTCGAAATATTTCTTTATTTGTGATAAACGTATGCCGTGTTTTAATTATGTCTGTGTACGTCTGTGTCTTAACAATTTGCTACAATGCAAATTTTTAATTATACGTAACAATATAACGCGTCCACGGAGCTGTAAGCGAGCATTAATGCGAGGGGCATAAATGTTGTGGTTTAACCCTTTAACGATACAATGCATGCAGTATACATGCGGTTGTTGTTCGCAATATCACGAATGTAGCTGGTTAAGAGCTTTTACCACGTATTATAAGCTCGCTGGCCTTCCGCTCCTATAAAGGTTGCTTTCATTAAGTAATTATAATTTTGGATATGGAAATCTTAATGCGTTGAATGCATATGTATATTATCGTATATTTGATCCAAGTTATACGTTAGAAAGAAAAATTAGTTATTTTGTCGATATATTTACAATATTATTCAATAAATATATTAATTTTATTGGCGCAATTTATTCCCAAAATAACAGACGGTATATCGTACAGTAATACAGAGCATCATAATTTATAAAAGCATTCTTTAGAACTTATCTTTCTCATATCTATTGATCGGCAACGATTTTGTTTAAATAAATAATTTTGGTTGAATCTTACGTATTTTTTATACTGATTCTGAAAATGAGGTTCTGAAAATTTATTTTAAGAATTCCAATTTTGTGAACGACATATTTCTATTTTTAAAGAATTAAACATTTTGCTACAATAGTTCATTGCATGAGATCTTTCTTAATTAAAATGATATATTTTAGTTTGACTATTATAATGAATAGAAAATCATGTTAAATTCAATAGCTACTTCTTATGAATTATTTATTTATACCGAAGCAGAAGAAATAAAAGTATAGGAATTTTTAAATGGACGTTACTTAAAAAAATCTGTTCTTTTCACAAATTTGACAAATGGATTTGAAGTGGAAATTCAGCGCAAAAAAATACTGCAAGAAATATCCTATCAGATCAATTTAATATTGAAAAAGTAACATTTTGTCCATCAATGAATTATTGGAAAATATTAGTTTTAAAATTTTGAAATGCTACTCTAAAATTACTCAAAAGTGCTATCCTCTTTATAAAAGAAGATGTTGAAAAGAGGTCGATTTTTGCCCACGAAGGTGTAAGTAAAAAGGAATAGCATTTTTTTTTATAGATTTCAACTTTCTGAATACGATAATGTTAATAAAAAGTTCGGAATTGATAGAGAACACCTTGAAAATTGAGCACGAACATGATATATTTGAACAAATGTCAATATTCTTGCTTACTTTTTTCAAGAATATTGAAATTTCTCTAAATATTATATAAGTATTATGTTCATGCTTAGTTTTCAAGGTATTCCCTATCGATCTCGAACTTTTTATTAACATTATCGTATTCAGATCAAAATCTATAAAAAAAAAAACGCTATTCCTTTTACTTACACCTTTGTGTGTACACAAACATCGACCTCCTTTTAACATCCTCCTTTGATAAACAAATTTGAAGTTAGCGCAAGAAATACTTGAAGAAATCCTATCAGATCAATTAACATAAGAAAAGAAAATTTATCGACCAGTGTAATAATGAGACATAAAGATAATGACACTAATGATGATGAAAAGTAACAGTGTCGTGACAAGTTTGATGAAACCGTCCGTTATTTGAGTTTGTAGTCGGATATAGAATCGAGTGATGTATATCGGAAATCAGGCGAGATTCAATGAAGACTGCTGTGAACCAGGATAGCAACACGGTAGTACGTTGTTGGCGGTGAATGGTCCTTGCCATAATTTAACCGGCGAGGTTTAATAAGGCGCGCTATAGCTCAAGCCTGCTCCGGGTGAAGTGTCAATATATCCCGGCCGCTGAGTGATATACTTCCGGTCTTCCTCGCGAAATTGAAGAGTCTCCTAGGGACCGCCTGGGCGAGCTGGAGTCTCGTCTCGTCTCGCCTCGCCTTGCCTTCAAATTGTCACCTATCACCTTTCAAAGTAGGGACTAGGCTTCGCTTGCGCTCCTTGCTCGCCCTCGTCTCGTCGATCCGCGCCAGGGATACGGACAACGCGATCGGGCTAACGACTTTGAAACTCCATTAGTCCTCCCGGACTGGCGCCGTACATGTCTCCGTAATCGTCCTACGGCCACGTTAATTGTCCCCATGACCGATCAAATATTTTATTTTAATTGATACCAGTGGATAAATCGATTTACGAAGTGCTCTTTAAACGGACACTTTTATACCTTACCTAATCGAGTATCTGTTGACTTGAAAAAGTAATGAAAATATTGCAAAAGTTTTCCTTTAATTTCTAATTAAAGATTATTTCTAGTTTTTGGTTATTTTTCTGTGTATTACTGTATATTTTTTTAGGGCTTTTTTTAGGTTTTTGAAGATATAGTTTTGCTAACGTATGAGTATTTATTGATTTGAAAAAAATGTAAAAGAAAATAAAAGTACATTGTTCTTCAATTATATAGAAAAATGATTATATCTTTGACAGTCTATAATAAAACAAATAATATACAAGAAACTATTCTTTCAAGAACTAAAAATAATCTTTAATTATATATATATATAATTAAAAATATATATAATTAAAGATTATTTCTATTTTCTTGAAAAATTATTTATATATTGCTTTCTTTATTATATTACTTCCTTTTACAGAATTATTTTTCTAAACTAGGATTTTTATTTTTTTTTTATTCGAAGCTCAGACATATATTTATGTTATAATCGTATTTCTTCTGGTAGATTATAAGAGAGATGTCGAACTAATTAATTATACATCATTTTTTAATTATAACCTAAATAAATTCTCTCACATGAGAAAGATTACTCCACTTTAAAGCGGGAATGTTCTCTAAGAAAGCTGATTTACTTAATGCATGTACAAGCACCTCAACGTTTTTACAAGGTCTTATGTGGAACATTCTTTTTTGAGGCTAAAAATAAACCCGTTGCACAAGATAGCGGAAGTTCAGTGGACCACCATGTATGTTGGCGGACTTGTCAGGGTATAAATCTTGTATTAACCGAGGCATAAATAGATGGAAGGCGCGGAGTGTTCCGAGTTAGCATTTGCCAGCTATATGACCTCATGATAAAAACAATGAACCGGTTAATGCGCATAGCGTAATAGTGTAGTACGAGGCGCGAAACAAAGGGCGGCTTGTCAGTGGCTAGTTCGAAATTCAACCGCATCGCATACACGGATTTGAGAATATGAGAATGGCGCGTAAGCCGCCTGTGAAACCGCAGCGACCGAGGTACAAAAGCAAGGAAGACCCGCGAGATCTTACGTTTTCCGGAAAACAGAGAGAAGATGGTGAAACGATTTAAGCTCTGTCTGCGAAAGGAGCATTAATCTCCCTTGTCCGGCGTCGCCCGACACGATGTGAATTTTAGATTCCACCAGTGCGTTACTTTGTAAATTGATATTGTTTTCCCGCGATTCGACGTTCAAATTTATTCTCATTGAACTTTCTAATGTCCGTCTCTACCAATATAGATTAATCTCGGTACAACTTTTAGTATTGATTCAAATTACTTTTTATTTTTTTCTAGTTCTAAGAATTAGATAGAAATTTTCTAGTTCTAGAATTAGATAAAAATTAAGGGTAAATGTCTCTTTTACAGTTTCTGGTTAAGTTAATCGAGTACTAAATCAGCCATCACGCGATTGCCAACGTGAAAACTAAACATAGTTTATCTCAGAAGAGGAAGAGAGAGGAGAAATTCTGATATATTGCTGTTGGCACTTCTGCGAGTTAATCGTTGATTAACTTAACCAGAGATTGGTGAAGGAACTTTAAGTTAAACTGAGATTGTGATTCTATATTTATTAGAAACATAAAGGAAGTAAACTTATACAGAAAGAGTCGTTTTGCTAGAATATCTAAAAATTTTGATACAAATCCGAAAATAATCATCAAAATAATTATATAGGATACTTAAACATGATGAACAATGTTGCATAAAATTATGACATATTAGTAATCATCTTGAATGTCTTATATATTTTGATAAACCAACAAAATTATTTTCAGATATCAGAATTTTATAAACTGTAAAAAAGAATGTAAAATTACATTCTTATAACCATAAAGAATATATGTAAAAATTACATAATTTATGGAAATATATTTTAAATTGTGCGGTTTTACAAAAATTGTTACTTTTATCTTTAACTGTGTAAATATATCTTTATATTAGACAGAGAATTATAATAACAATAAGTATATTTTAGAATTTCTATATAATGTACAAATTTTTGTAATACAATATATATACTTTAGTGATAATATATCACGCGCTTGCATTTTTATGTTTGTACATATCAATAATATAGTTTTAAAAAATTATAGCGAATTAATAAATAAATATTTTTATAAACCTAACTGTAAGTGTAAATATTTTTTTTTTAAATTGTTTAATTACTGAAATTAATTAATGAAAAAAGAATGATTTCGTAAATTATGATTTTACGTGTGTGCACGTAAATATAATACTTAAATATAATACTTACATCTTTAGCCCTTACCATACAAATATAGGTCACTAATGACCGAGCGCTTCCTGATCGTGCAAGTTTCTTTGAGTCTTTCGATAATTATAAATTATACTATATTTTATTATGTTCCAAAATAATGTTCCAATATTTCTTCTAAAAAGTTGAAAGTATGCTGGTGAATTTTTGAAGATTTTTTGAATCATTCTGAATAGGTGAAAAAAACGGATGGATCTAGTGACCCATATTTGCATGGATGAGGCACCAAATTGTATCTTGTACGGTAAGGGTTAATAAGTAATCCTAAAATTAACCCACTATAATTATTATAGTTGTAATTTTTATTTTAAATTTATGCAATTTTTTTTACAGCGTAGCTAGCTAAAATTTTGAACACTTAACGAAATTATTTCTTCTATCCAGAAATAAGGCTACGTTTATACCATGCATTTAGGGGCCGCGACCTATACTCCAAGTTCGATTATTTAGGTCTCTTGCTATAAACAATTAAGGTGGCCTGATTTTAGGTAGAGATGCACCGGATGTCCGAAAAGCATCTGATATCCGGTATTATTCGGCGCTTTTTTTACTATCCGATCGGATATCATTAGTATCCGGAAATATATCTGGTTGGAATTTTATATTGAAAAAAACTTTGCGTCATCGATGCAGATTTCTTTCCGGCTGAATTTTGTACATATGAAGTGCTTGTACACATGAAGTGCTTGATGCATCATTTATTCTTGTTGTTCATTGAACTACTAAAGAAGGAAAATGATACATCACCACCGACGAGATACTATTAAAGACCATCAACTCTGGGCAAATTTTCGTCCATACAAAAAGGACCCCGAGACGAGGGCCCGGACATAATTGAAAAACGTTGACATTATCGACAATATCGATATAAATTCGATTAATATAAATATTTGGATAGTATATTATATAATCTGAATTTTTATTATATAAATGTTCTATAAATAAGTATGTATATTCATAATGCTATATATATTGTTTCAAAATTACGATTTTTTTCTCTATAGTTATCATCTCTATTGATAATCAAACTTGGACGAAAATATTAAAATCATAATTATTATTATTATTTTTCCCTTACAATCCCTTTTCCTTTTTGCCCCCTTTTTTTGTACTCAACCGGGTATTCGGAAAATATCGGATATCCGATTCAAAAAATTGCCTTCTCGGATATCCAATATCCGATAATTTTACGATCCGATGCAATCCTAACTTTAGGTCACATCTCATTTTTAAGTGACCTGACTTACTCACAATGAAAAAAATTTCTGGTTGAAAATGGACGAATCAAAATTTTCTAATTAAATTTATTAGAATTCTAGTTAAGAATTGATCGGAATTCTGGTTGATACAATATTTTTGATAAAATCTCCTAGAATTCTTATTTTTACCAGAATAATTATATCAATCAGAATTCTAGCAGATTTAACCGGAAAATTCTGATTCGTCCATTTTCTACTAGAATTCCTACTTAATCATTTTTCTCAATGTAACGAAATAATAATAATTTTCTCAAACGAAATAAAAATAAATTAAAGGCTCAATTAATTAAACTAATGTCTGTAAAATAAATTATCATAATTTTCTCATAATTTACTAAGATAAAGGCAACAACTAAAAGTGAATCGGTAAACGACGCTGAGACCGCGAAAATACTTGAGGTCGTTTATGGTTCCGAGTAGCACAATTCGTCGGCGAAACATTGGTTAAATATTGGCATACATTGGGGGATACATTGGGGGATACATTGGGGCTGACGTTGCGCCGATGAATTGTATTACTGAGGCTGTAAACAGTAGCTGGATCTTTCTTGGATCTCATTGTCAGTATAATCGGATCTTGCATAGGTCTCTTGATGTAAACGTACAATTAATGTCCGAATTAATAATGATAATAATAACGACAAATAGAAAATACGTAATTTTTGACACTTAAAGGAACAAAGCTCAAAGCTATTTCGCTCGAATTAATTGTATAACGGCGTTTCAATAAATTACCAATAAAAATATATAAAGAAAAACGGTATAGCTCCGCTGTAAAAGGGATTAATCGGCGCAATTGAGACCTGCGCGGTTGATAAAAGTAATGCTATAGGTATACATGTATCTTTTACAAGCGGTTATGATCGTGACAACTAAATTTATTGCTCGTAATGGTACGATTATCGCGTCATAAAGGCGCACAAAGGAGTCCGATACTCCTGACAGCTCCATGCGTGAGCTAAATCGCAACTGCGTATGCAAGTCCATATGGAACCCATCTGTTCTCATCAAGCAGTATATCTGCATTTGTGTTTGCTCAAAACACCGGGCTGACCAAGCGGGCTGGCCGAGCGGCTGGCCGGCCGGCTCTGAATCATCGATAACTCGCGTTTCTCTTCGCAGCGAAGCCGCCGCGCCATTTCTCTCTCCGTAGGCCGCAGCTTCTGTCTGGCGCCGTTCTTCTGTCGGTGACGGCTTATGCAATGTCGGAAACTGATCGAATTCATTGGGGCGCGTAATAATGTTTCGTTAGGTCGAGTAAGTTCGTTTACTCTGGCCTATATCTATCCGCGCTAGCGCCGGCTCGTATCGATTAGTTCGCTTTACTTACATTGCGCGGATGGTCTCCGTCGCTTTCCTTTGTCTCACGTTATTCTAAGGTCGTTATTACGAGACTGCAATTTCGATTCAATCGTTAAATTAGATCGTTGAATTAAAATCAGTGCGCCACATATATCATTTTTATGTATTATTAATAATACATAATAAATTATGACTCCAAATAATTCAAATAAAAGAAATTATACTAAGAAGGGCTACGAGCCAAAACGAACAAATTTTAATGTACATGCGATACACAGTTGACATTAAATAACATAAAAGTAAAAACAAGATAAAAATACTATATGTCTACATAAAACTAACGTTTCGACCCTCTTCGGGTCATTTTCAAAGTTATAAACTGATATGTATATAAAAATGATTGACTAAAATAGGCTCTAACAAAGATAACTAATTATAAAGGTACAATGACAAAAAATGATTAAAAGTAGATCTTAGTTGTTTAGATTTCAGTTACATAGTCGATGAGAAGTAGATCCTGGATTTACGCCAAACATTCAAAAAATATCGCTGAGTATCAAACGAATATGAATATATGTAGTTAACGGAAAATAAATCCTGGATATCCGCCATGGTTCGATTACAAAAGGTATTGCCAAATATTTTTAACTTGTTTTTACTTTTGTTATTTAATCCCAACTGTATCACATATACATTAACATTTGGTTGTTTGGCTTGTAGCTCTTCTTAGTATAATTTCTTTTATTTGTATTATTAATATTTAAAGTATCAAGGCTCCTAAAATAACTCACGAGAATGATACATGACATTCTTTATTCGTGCTAAATTTCACGCGACAGAATTACGAGTTATATAATTCACCCGTTAAATTTTGCGAACGACGTTACTATCACTTCCAAGAAATAGTACGGAATTTCACCTTTTTTCAAGAATGTTTAATAAGAAGCTACGGCTCCGAGAAAGGAAACGCCGACTCTGAGATGTTCTCGCACGCGATGTCTCACAAGAGTTGCCGGGTAGGTTCTTTAGCAGAGCTTTCTAGGTTTAATACGATCCTGCAGGAACCTCTCTCTGGAGACTTTCATTAGGGAGATTTACAGGAGGCTGCGAAGAATCCTATTGGCCTCTCGCTCTCCCTTTTGCTCTCTCTCTCTCTCTCGCTTTTTTCTCACTTCCGGTAAATCACATGTCGTAAATGGCACGGAATTTGTGCCAATTATAAAATTGATATAGTTAAGTGTACGAGTTAGTTTTTTCTTTTTCTTTTTTCTTTCTTCTACCAAATTATTCTGTTCTCAAAAATTTTATATCGCATTATACAGCAAGCCATAATTTTAATGAACTTTGTATCGATATAATTATTTGTTATTATTTCTTGTTAGTGGACGGATCTACATTGGAGAAAAGGTCTTATTGCATTAATTGGAATTCTGGTCGATTGAACTAGAATGGTACATAATTTGTATCTATGTTAGAAATGGTCTACTCTCAAGTTCTTATTAAAATTTTGTATCGAATTTTTAACATATTCGAGTGTTAATTTGATATAATGTTATAATTATAATGTTGTAATTATTTAAATATTTTGTGTTAAATCGATATTCAATATTTCTTAGTTTTAAAATAATACAATAATAGTAAGTAATTGAACATATATAACATGTATAACGTAAAAATAATATATTTTAAAATGTAAATTCTCTAAGATAAATGAATAAAATACGTGTTAATTTAACATGAATTAAGAAAAATAATCCATTTTCGGTCAAAACGGATCTTAGTGCTTAAGTATTTTACATAGTTTGAATTTATAAACATATTCAACTCTGCAAATCACACGCGAAAAATTTGTTCGGTCTTAAAACGCCATCATGAATGAAACTAGAGTAGTAACATCACATTATTAAATTGGCAAGCAATTTAATAATTTTGATGATAGTAAGCATCTTATAAAAATATTAGTAATTTTGATGTTAATAACAATGATCTTAAAAGCTATGAATAACTTACTGTGAAAAATATTACTGCACAGTCGGAATCCAAACTCCCGGATCTCTCATATTCCACGAGGGCGTCTTTTCAATTCAACTACCGAGACTTTGCAATATTTGTCGCAATAACTACTAACTAATAATTAAGAGAAACGTTATTTTTTTTAGGAGACGTATATAAATAATTTTAATTTGTATTAGACTAACAAAAATAAATCAATTAAGACAACCAATGCTATTTTTTTTATATGAATATAAATTCACATCGAAATATTTTAACTACTAAAATCTACTTTGACCGATGATAGGATTATTTCTCTTGATTGATTTATTCTCATCGGTCTAATACAAATTATAATCGTTAATTTAATATATCATAAATGTTAATTTTACTAAGAAAAAGTACTTTCAAAGTTTGCTTATAGAAATTGTTAGATGTGTTACATTGTTTGTGTCAATTTGTTTACATAATATTTGTATGATTTTCTGACATTTATCTTGTATTAGATTAACAAAAAATTTGAGATGACCGTTTGGGATACGTGAAATGTATTAAATTTACCATTTCCAACTGTGTACAAATTAGAGCTTATAATTAAATCTATCAAACATTCTAATCAAAGTAATCAAATTTAATCATGATAATTAGAATTGTGAGAAAAAAGTATTTGGTGTTTGTAGCCATTATTGACTTCTTTTGTTGATTTAATCAGAACATTTTTCTGCACTTTTAATAAAAAAAAAAAAAAAATGAAACATTTGTTTCTACAAAAATCGAACATTAAGTACAATATATAAAAATGCAATTGAAAAAGATCACTTGAAATATAAATGTTGCTCGGTTTAGGACTGTTGGAACTCGCTTGAGCTCTCTAGTTCATAACTCGTTCCGATTTTAATTCCCGAGTTAGTACGACGCATCGGGAATAAGCGTCCATACTTCGTAACGGGCGCAGACGCCTGCTGAAGGCGACGCTGAAGGTGCGCCGACGACGACGAAGCGAGGGTGCGAGCAGACGAGAGATAGGGCGCGCCGACATATTTATTTGATGGGGTCTGATACCCTAATCGATTTTCAATATTCCATACGGGTATTCCGTAGGGCGCTAGAGTTGTCGGCATCTCCCGCTGTCCCGGAGTCTATACATAGTCATGCCACGGTGGAATGCACGCGCACGTTGGCAAACGCGTGCGCTACTTGCCGGCCCTGTGTAACCGGGGACAACGAAATGATATATTCGTGAGGATTGAAATTATGGTGCTAGGCCCTTCCCGGCTAGATTACGTACGAAGGGCGCGGTGCAATTATATGCCGTGCCACAGGCGAAGCGAATTGGAACAAGGCAAACGGATAAAAGAAACTGTATAAAGTAGATGACTCGAAAAAGGAAGGGAAAGAGGCTTGTGTCTCTCTTTGAAGTTGAATAAAATTGACTTAATCTTTGGGATAAAAAAAAAAATTAAGCTCCTCATCTTTTGAAATTTTCTACTTTAATTTCTTTAATTCGACTCTTATTTTTCTCATTTTAATTCATGAGTGTTCTTTAATTTAGTTTAATTGGAGAACAAGCTGAATATCTAATTTTTGGGGGGAAAAAATCAAGCTCTTCAAATTCTTCTCTTTAATTTCTTTCATTCGAATCTTATATATCTCTTCATTTATAAGCTGCTTTAGTTTTTATTCTTTAATTTAGTTCTTTAATTTAGTTTACTCTCATGGTGAGTGATTTCATAAAAATATTTGAATTTGAATATGATTCCCTTGGTATGTATAATAGTTACAGATCATGCAAATTTATTTCACTGGGCTTTTAAATTTCTTGTAAAATAATTCATTTTTTCAGAGTATCTAATTTTGAAAGTCACTAGATATACAAAGTACCGCAAAGGTCCGCCATTTTGAGTCCATATAGCGGCAAATTCAAACTGATGTCATTCGGATGAATGTATTGTGTGAATAATTTGTCGCAACATCATGTACAAAATGATAAAAATGTTTGTTAGAACAAGAATTCACTTTTCATTGAAAAAATGTAATAATAATATTTTACATGCAAGTACTAGTAAAAGTAGCAGAAGCGTTGCGATGAAAGTTTCTACAAGCAATGTTAAATGTAATAAATAAATACAAACAACAATGTTTATCGTTATAAATAAATACGACTGATTAACACTTCAATGTTATCCGTCATTTATCCCAATACATCAGTTTGAATTTGCCGCTATATGGACTCAAAATGGCAGACCTTTGAGGTACTTTATATATCTAATGATTTTAGTTTTGAAGCTCTCTTTAATTGTTTTTCGAAAAACGTAAGAGTACTGTGCATTACATATATTTTATACAACATCTGAGGATAGCTTATAACAGAATCGAAATGTTCGATCGTTTTAATTATGTATTATTTTAAATACTTAATTAAATAACTGTAATTTGCGCATTAATTAACGCGCTGTACTCTCATTGCCAATTATTCTTATATTTTTAATTTAGTCTAATTGGAGTTCGATTTTAGCCACGTATATATGTATATACTATTCGATATCCACCGTTATTGTTATTTCGTTGGGACGTAACTTTTATTATTCCGTTCTATTTCTGCATCGCGTTCTGTTTCTATATCGCGCTGCGTCACTCGTTCTAAAAATCACATAACAGCGTGAACGCGTTATGGGATCTCCGGTTTTCTCTTTAAACTTCGAGCGGGTTTAAAAATTCCGTGGCCGCAGTAATACACGCATGAATCTCCGCTGTGCAACGCCTATAATTCTGCGGAACATAATACTTTTATCGGTCGCTTTTACGACAAGCTCCCGTCTACCTTTCGCTCTCGCAATTTTATTATCTGAAGAACTGCGACGTTTCTCCGATTACCTGGAGTAGAGACGATCGATTCTGAATTCATGAGTTGCCCCCGTTTGCAGCGCGCGCGCAAAACCACGAAGATTACAAACGTGCGGTTTCGTAAAGCCGAAACCCCTTTGTCTGCGCATTTACGATGTATAATATAATGCGATAATATAATGCGAATTCAGCCATATGCACTTCCGCATAAAGTTTTACTTTACACCAATTCCTCGAGTGAAGGATATTCTTTTTTTGAAAAAAAAGAAAAAAAAATCTATTTCTTCCGCGTTACAGAAGTTGTATATGTACAATGTATACAGTAGAAAACATTTTGCATTTTAGTTAAAACCCATTATTATTAAAATTTTTTGTGTTGAATTTTTAACATATCTACGTGTTAATTTACCATAATGTGATTGTAATTGTGTGAATATCTTATGTTAATCGATACAGTTGAGATCGTAATTTTCTAAATATGAATAGAGAGTGAAAAGGCAAAATAACGAATAGAGGATAAAATATAATATTATATATAAAGTATCTAATAATTAACGATAAAACTCTCGGCAGAATGGACTAAAGTGAGTCGAAAAGTCCTCTATCATTTTACAATTTTCGCAATAGTTAACGAGATATTAATTAATAAAATTGCCGAATATTGGTCTTTAATAATTTTTTATTCAAATACTATCAACTACTACTATCAAATACTATCAAATACTATCATCATTGAGCTCTAAGAATTTTTTCAGAATTTTTTATCAACTTTTTAGTACTGCATTTTCTTATGGCAACTATTTTTACCAACATGAGAAAATACGGTATTTAAAAAATTCTGAAAAAATTTTCAGAACTTTATGAGAAAAAAATAAACAATTTTTGTCTCTTGCTGTTTTTTTGTAAAGTTGATAGTATTTAAGTAAAAAATTATTGAAAATCAATATTCGACGATTTTTAGTAATTAATATCTCGTTAATTATTATGCGAAAATTGCAAAATGGTAGAGAACTTTTCGACTCAACAATTTAGTCTATCTTGTCGCTATGCGAGAATTTTATCTATAATTATCATATATCTTGTATAATAATTTATTAAATAAGATATTAATAATGACGGAACATTTCCATTTACTAACAATAAGTCATCAGTATAGGATGAGGCATAATATTTGCACACCTCGAAAAATTTGGTAAACTATAAGTTTGAAAAAAATATTCCGGCACATATTGACATAAAATATTAAATATTTCGTAAAGTATTAATTTTTTTATAATCGTACCTTAATACATTTATGAACAGAATAATAAAATGAATCAATTAGTGTAAAGAAAACATATAATTGCTTATTTAAAAAAATATTCATTTTATACTATATAAAGATTATGTGTTTCGCGGATTTTCTCCATGTTCAGATTCATTCTTGGAATGCCAACGTTTCGTGAACCTTGCATTCCACTTCATCAGGGCAGAGGAGCAGCCTGATACTCATACAGTACCAGATGAAGTGGACTGCAAGGTTCACGAAACGTTGGCATTCCAACAATGGATCTGGATACGGAGAAAACCCACGAAACTAATATATAACATATACATAATTTTAATAACGTACATAATTTTACTAAAGAAACATACATCTATGATGTGATTGTATTATTTGAACATTTTATTTAAATTGATGTTCAACGTTTTTCAATGTTAAAATAATACACTTTATGAGCAAGCGAACACAATATGAAAATAATATAATTTTGAAAGGTAAATTCTAAAATAAATAAACATATAATGTATACGCCAATTTAACATATTGCAATGATTTAAATATAAATGTTAGTTTTATTAAGGAAATATACTTTCATATTTTATTTATAATGTACGTGATATTTTTTGAATTAATTTTTTACATAATATTTGTATGACCTAAAATAATCTTGTATTAAATTAATACAAAAATTTGAGTGAAAATTTAACACAAATTTTCCAACTATGTAAGAGATTCCTCGCAACAGCTTTAATCTGTTATTACTTTGATCGAAATTAGGTCACAAATTAATGCTGATATATTACACCGTTTTCCTCTCTAGCGTTATTACGAGAAAACTGTAAGAAATGCGTAAAAGAACTCGAAGGAAATATCAACGTGGGAATAAAATGTGCACGGAAATATAATAGCAGTATCTCGAATAAAGGTATATTGTTTTCCGTCCGTTACCAGGGGGAAATTAGAGGAAAAAGCACGCGACCTGAAAGAAAACGCCATCGCGATCCCCCGGATATAAAATGCTCGGCGTAATAACTTCTCAACGACTACGTCGGTCTAGAGACGGTTCGACGGATAAGCCGCGTGTTCCATTAATAATCTATTTAAACGGACTGAGCGACAACGCGCGAGACGACGTCATCGGAATACGTAATCCTGTCCCTTAACTCTTGTTAACCCGAAACGCAGAAGCGCAGCGTAAATGCTAAGTAGACACGTGCGCACTTCCGGTATCCGCTCGCCCGCATATGCGTAATGCAGCGATCGCGCACACTACGGAGCCGTGTTGTGCGTGTCGGGCCAGCATTGTGTAAACAGCTTAAAATAGCGTTTGACGTTCTTCTCCGTTTAAGCGTTCCGCTCAAAGCCTCGATACGATTTTCGCGGTTTCTCATCCTGTGTGCTCGGCTCCTCTTCGTCGATTCGACAAATTTTCGACGTCGACGCGGCGAGCAACCGCATGCTTTTTATCCCGCCCGACGACAACGACGACGACGATTCTTCCCGGCGTTTCTTCCTCTTCTTGCCTCTCGGCTCGGTCGTGCTGGTCGTTTTACTGTCGCTCGTAACAAGAGTAATAGCACCCGTGCTCGTTGTCTGAGCACCATACAGTCCTGCGGATTGTTAACCCCAGTGAACTTATTTTTACACAATTTCGTGCCAGCGCCGCTTAAGACGCTCGTAACGCGCGTAAAGCCAAGGACGGAGCTCACTTTTCGTGCGGTGGCTTCAAGAACTTTTTGTACGTACCATCAGTATCTTGCCGTAAATAAACTTCGGCGAAGAATGGCGAGCAAGAGAGCGTTTAGCTATGACAGAAATATTTAGTGAAAGTTAATCGAAAGCTAAAACTCCTTTCGGAAGAATCCGCTGTGAAAATTTAAGTCGGAATTTCTTTAATAACAGGGCATTAAAAGTACCATTTTCATACTTGTGATTTAGATTCGCAATAAAGGATTCCTAGACGAAAAATTATAGGAGCAGAGTACGGACTTCCTTACACAGTTGGGAAATTTACGTTAAAAACACATTTCACATCTTCTAAACGGAGTCTATTCAGACTTTTAACTTTAAGTCAGAAAATGACACAAATATGTTATATGAAAATCAACACGAAGAGAATGTAACACAATTGATACGATTTGGAAACAAATTGTAGAAGAATATTTTTTCAGTAAAATTAAATTGATAAATATATTAAATTAACATTCTCTCTCTTTTATTCATTTATTGTAGAAAATTTATATTCAAAATTACATTATTTTTGTGTTTATTTTCTTAATTCTTTTATTATGTTTATTTACTTACTCATTGTGTTACTTTACACTAAAAAGTGTTAAATATCACTTTAACATAAAATATTCAAATAACATAATCACATTAAGTTTAACTCGGGTATATTAAAAATTCAAAATAAACATTTTAATAAGGATTTTAAGACAAGTTCAAAACGTTTCTTTCTTTCTTTGTAGGTTGATACTGTCTGATATAATTTATTACTGTTCAAGTTTAACCAAATTTAATAACATTTCCTTTGTAATAAATCCTCGCGGCAATTATTATAAACCGTTAAGTTTCTCGCAATTCTATTACGGTGCGTCGCGATTAGTATTTCAAGAGAAAGAAAGAAAGAAAAAGCAAAGTAGCATCTCAAATACACGGAAATATATATATATATATTTATATATGTGTGTGTGTGTATGTAGATAACAGAAATAAATTAACTTTTTAAACTGCCGGGAGAAAAAGAAATGATCCAGACACGATGCATTTAAAAATACTTTATATTCAGTGCTCCTTGTCGCAATAAACGGTTCTACAAATGCATCCGGATATAATATAGATAATTGCGAGATTATATCCAGTATTATCTCGGCTACAATCTTATTCCTATTTTCTACTGACGATTTAATTATTAGAAATCAACAGAAATTACGATAAGGAAGATTAATTCACAAAAGTCGTGTCGTTAGGTTAAATTGATGATTCGTAAGATAAGAAATTATTATAAGCGTGAATGATTAGTTACAAAAGCGCTGTGCATTCTTACACGATCTAATTAAACGTTTTTAATCCAAGAGGATATTTCTCGGAGGTGCGACATCTTTTCTAGGAGTTTTTAAAATGTTCTGGATTAAAAAAAAAAAAAGAAAGAAAGAAAGAAGAAAAAAAGATGCAAAGGTACAAATTGTATATTTTCGTCTCTGTAATTTTTTTTGTCCTCGTCAGTGAAATTAAAAATCGGTCGCGTTTTTCACGAGATTGTGTGACAAGAGACGTTTCGCGAGTTGCGTTACCCCCCGGGGAGATAAGGGGAGGCGTGTTATCCCGGTAGAGAGAGAGATTCAACATCTAAGGTCCTAAGGTCTAAGGTCAGAAGTTTTGATCTCGCGACGCGGCTCAATCACGCCGCTTATCCGACAAATTGCGTTCTCCGCGGGCATGCACGTCGCGACATCGGCGCGACTCGGCGCAATATCTCCGCCGAGTCGTTCCCAGCCGGTCCTTCCGAGGGGAAACGCGCGAGCGCAGGGAGCGCTTCGGTTATACCGCCCTCGGAGACGACGGTATTCCCGGGGACAAGAGGGAAGGAGAGAGAATACGACCACTCTAAAACCGCCGGATTTTCTCGTAAAAACCGCCCTTAAAGGCGGGTCCCAGTGGCATTAGCGAAATGTCGGTAAGAGCTGCGACAGCGTACGACGACCGCCACCTCACGGTTTAATGTCAATCCTCAAATGTCACGTAACCATCCACTACTCCTGGCTGGTGTCCTTATCGTCTGCGAGCTCCCCGGGGGACTCTCGCGGGGGAATAACGTTTCGACACGGTACATTGTGCCTTCTATCCTCTTGCTCTCTCTCTCTCTTTCCCCCCCCCCCCCGTCGACCACGACCCCGAAAACTTTTGGTTTCCTTCGGTAGCTCGTTATTCCCTGGACGCAGCTCTCCACCACTAATTGGATATGTATTTGCCCGTATTCGTCTCTCCTACACAGGACAAGCGTTATCGTCCTCGCGCCAATGGCGGCCGCTTATTTGTACGGCAGTTTATCTTTTTATCGAACAATATTTCTGACAGTCTCGGGGCAACTGAAATATATCGTATCGTTAAATCACGATTTTCGACTGTCTCTCTCCGCTTCCCTCTGTAAATTGCACTCGATAAAACGAATCGAACGTTATATGAATTTAGTAAAGTGTGACAAGAGAATTGCGCGGCGTTATCGTCTTCAATTTATTGAGACAAATCTTTATATTGATAATTGATACATTTTTTTCTTTTTGGTTTAGACCACAAGTAAGACGTTCTCTGATTCGATTTATACGTTAAAAGAAAATGTTACAGTTAAATGTAAAGAACGCCATTTTCGGTCAAAATGGATCTTACTGCTTATATAGAGTCCTAGAATCAGAGATTCGATGTTGAATTGGTTATACATATTGAATTAGATAAACAAAATAAATGGCGAAAAAGAGTTATTTTGTTTATTTTGTTTATACATAAAGAGTCTTTACACCGCTGTTATTTAATATTGAATTAGATTAAAGTTCTAGAAAATCAGACCTGTGACATTGATGATTCAATTAATTCGCCGCCGTGTTAGTTCCTTATTTGAGGGGATCCCAAAGACGATTAGTCATATTGAAAGCAGCACTTACGTACACGCACACACGATTTATGTGTCATTGACACATCATTACATCAATATCTCATTCACGCACACTACACATATACATAAATTTTCGTATAATAATTATGTTTTAATTAGAACGTCTATGTCCAATTTTAACAACTTCACACTGTTTCTTCATACAAACTACTAATCTGTGAACTACTATTTCGTAAGTACAGAAATATGCACAGCTTTTATACGAAGCAAACGTTGTCACAACGTGATAGCCGGTGGAGCGCTATATTGGATTAAGAAATGGTAAAGATCTCAATTTCGAAATTTTTGGTTGTTCTCAGCATAGACTCCACTTCACACAGACACGTATTAATATGTATAGTTTAATTCTAGAAAAAGATTTTTGAATCTGGAAAAAGGAAAAAAGTAATTATGATTTAATTGGTAATACAGACTACTTTAGAATCTTCTTAAGAGTACGGTCAACGCTACAAATACTTCGAAGCATTCTTTGATCAGTCAATTAAGCAATTAGTAAAATTCTATTTTCTGATTGGTCAGTGAAATGCTTCAAAGCGATTTTAACTGCATCCTAAATCACGTGATCACAGCGCCATGTTCATTCTTCACTACGATAGTTAATCAGATGTATGATGTGTTCCACGTGGCTCTCACAACGCTCGCGAATATTATTAGTCTTTGTTTAACATTTGATAAATAACAAGGAAAATAATTAACTGCGATTCTAAAAGCGTTGTGAGCGCCAAGTAAAATACAGCTATTTTTATGTCGCATCTCTGATTTTCTAGAACTCTAAGTTAGGTTAATTCACCGCCAGTTACCACCATTGGCTGCGTCCAGCCAATGACTTAACAACGCTCGTTATTATTGGTGTATTCTTCTATTCAACAATAAGACCTTTAGATCTAAAAGAATACAATAGAAGCAAGGGCTCACTCAATTATTGAATCTGCTGAATGCGCCCATTGTAATTCCTGGATACTCACTATCATGGTGGAATTAGAAAAGTGAAATGTTACATAATGGAGAGGAGTATGGGCGGCATTCTGATATATTTCGACTGTCAGACCAATCGGACGCGGCATTGCAAACCGCGAATTTTAAAGCAGATTTATATGATACGAAAAAAAAGATGTGGATGATATGTATAAATATAAAAATACATACTTTTTCTTCTAAAAAAAAAACGTACTGTAAACACAGAAACATCGCAATATAAAACCTGGTAACTAATTGCTGGCAGAGAGAACAAGTGACAGTAGCACAGATTAAGGAGCTGCAGATAATGGAAGAAATATTAGGAACAGGAATAAATATTCAGAAATATTCAGATTTCAACATATCAGAAACCAATTATATTGGAATATATGTAGATACGATTTTTGATAGGTACACCAAAAAAAAAGATTAGTCGCTGCAAGACAGTAAAATATGGCATAGCATTTTTATATGGCTGCAGCAATCAGTTTTTGATTGTAGCAGCAAATTTTTAGTTGCGTTAGAGCCTATCCGCAATGTCAGTATATAATTTCGATAGGCTAACGCAAC
>NW_017304438.1:1263653-1283324 GCF_001594115.1 Trachymyrmex septentrionalis | reverse complement strand
TAGCAGCAAATTTTTAGTTGCGTTAGCCTATCCGCAATGTCAGTATATAATTTCGATAGGCTAACGCAAAAATTTACTGCTACAACCAAAAACTGATTGCTGCAACCATATAAAAATATAAAAATGTTATGCTATATTTTATTTGCTATCTAAATTGTTGCAGCAACGAATCTTTTCTTTCAGTGTAGAAATCTTAATATTTATTCCTATTCCTAATATTCCCTCCATTATGCGGAGTGTCTAATAGAAGTAGTGACAGTCTTTCGCCAGCTATCATATTGTTCTTTTGCGTTGCCACTCACGTCTGATTAGCTATAAAATAGGACTCCTATTTTATACCACTGCGTAACCTTCAGAATATTTTACCTTTCTAATTCTACCATGTCCAATATAATATTGATTTACGTTATCACAGCGCAATTTTTAGTTCCTTACCTATGACAGCCAATCAGAGTATCGAATTCTTTAGACTCTTTAGATAACTAATTAAATCGTATTCCATCCATGGCAAATTTTTGATTATCTAGGATTCTATCGATGCTTAATAACATTTTTTGCATGAATCCCTTACGATATTATTAGCCATCAAGATCCTCTTTGATCGAATATAATCTTATTTGCGTTAGTCATTTTTCAGTTGATTCTCACTCATTATTATAATTAAGTTCTGCAAATTGAAACGTCAAGTTACACCTCAAATGCTACTAAAATTACTGGCGAAGAGATTTCCATTTTATCACGCGGCGGAACAACGCATAGAACGCATTGTTTCGATGAACGCAATATCAACGGAGCAATCAATGTTAATGTGTACGTGTACGCATAACTTCCAATGAAATTCCGTTAATACGACAGGCATTTTCAAAATCACTACTCGCGCTTGCCTCGGCATTACTGGCGTGCGCGCTGCATATCGCTTGTACATTTACGCTGCAACATCGCCCTTTTCTATTTATGTATACATCGCCGTACGGGAATAGCTTTCTGATTCTCACGTGTACGCAATCTGGTGAACCTATTGCAGCTGGAAAGTTATATTTGTCCGCAATTGGAGCTGCTCGCGCGTTCCGTAAACCCGCCTTCCGCTTGTTTTTAAACACGGACTCTTGCTCGGAAACACTAACGTCTGATTTTTTTTTTTTTTTTTTTTTTATCGGTTTAGCAATCCCGCGTGATGCATCATCATCGATTCAAAGTTTCCGAGAGGAGAGGAGGAATCGTCATTGCTTGTCGTTTCTGAAAATTCAAATCTTGCGAGGGAAACCGTAATGTTTGGGTTAGCCGACTGATTAAACTTTCAAAGGTTTGCCTGCGCAAATCGGTACATTTTCCGGTGGTACTACGTTATCTCGTTTTTTTTTTTTTTTTTTTGCCTCCTCTTAACCGTACGGTCCTTATTAAAAGTAGCATTTCCTCTCTTGGCCGTGTCAGTCTCAGTTCAGATATAAATACGCGCGAACACGGGGGGTATTGTGGGAACAGGCGGTTTATTTAGTAAGCAAGATATGAAAATCCGTGCAAGTGACGATTCGGATGCGAATCGAATAAACAGTTTCTCTGGACATGACAGCTTATGCATGCGCACGTGCAACTGCGAATATGCGTCCGCGTACGGATACACGCACAACCGCGTGTAATTGAAACGCCGAGAATGATGTAGGGACATACGTTGTTACCGCATACGGAAATAACCGTTGCTTGCGCGGAGAAAATGATTATAGATCCCCGCTTAACGTTTTATAAATAGAGGACAACGTAAAAACGATAGTGGAGTAATTTTTACGATTTATCATAACAAAAATTTATTTTTTTTTTTCAATTATTAATTCTTTCCTAAATTATTAAGGCCGAGTTGCTTTTTTGTCTCTCCACAAACTTCAACTCACTTCTCACTCTCTTACGCTCTTACTTTTTTACTCTTTCGTTTATATGTTCATTATTCATAAAAATTGTCACATATTTATAGTAGATAATTATTATAGGTATTATCAGAAAGCTGGTCGCATAAATAATTTTATGTTTAAAATACTTCTTACAATTATAAGAAAAAGTATTGTTAATTAATTATTATAATAACAATGCGGTAGCAAGTATTATAATTAACAATTTTTCTATAACAGTGACAAGTATTTTGAACACGTCAAATTTGTATGCAATCGACATTTTTACCCGATAATAATTATCTACGTTTTTCTTGATTATTAAAAGAATGTACAAGCTTCTTTCAATAAAAGTGTCCTCAAACTATTTCTTTTTTTTTTTTTTTTCCCCCCCCCAAACACTAATTGCTCGCGGAGACTTTTCTTTTATTGCACTCTGTAAAGTTTGCCTCGACAAAAGTAGTTCAATATGATGGTAGATCGTGGCTTACGGGACACCGCTGTACTAGTCGAAGTTTCCATCGCTATCTGCGAGGAAAGCGATGCCATGCAACCGCGGTTAGCCGCAGACTCGATACGCACATTCAACGACTCCGAACTGCAATTACTAGTAACCATCTTCGCGCCGCGGCCTCGCATAGTTATACTGCCGTTATGCGAAATTTCCGGTTAATCCGACGACTTTCGCGAACGATCGTGGCGGATGTTACACGCCGCGAGAACCTCACTCGGCAAACAAGATTGAACTTATTACATTTCGGTGCTTTATCGCGATTAACAAGGACGAGCAGCCAATGAAGGAAAATTGAATCAGGCGTGGCAATAAGGTATAACAAGACATTTCATTATTAATATCGTAGAGCTAGATTTACATCGCCTTTACCTGACTGTAGAATATTTATGAGCTTGTTTGAGTCTTAGTGACTGCATCAATCGCATAACGTTGTCACTTCTTTAACTCGCTGTGAAAAAAAAATACGTTACTATGATTTTTATTTCGAGCTTGCAGAATGAAAAATTAATAATACAGATCGCAGACTGTCGAAATATATAAATAACATAACAACAATTTTGCTGAAATATTAAAGAATTTCGTTACAGATGTGAAAATAATTCTGGACCATCAAAGTATACGTAAGACACTAGAATGCGAAAATTGTTTGCAGCATTTTCTCATCACACCTGAGCGTCTTACATAATTATTTTATAATTATTTAGTAATTATTTTAAATACACGGAATTGTTTCAGCTCTAAAGATCCAAGCTTGATCCGCTTAGCTTTTATTTCTTATTGTGTGTCCATATCGTGGTCTAATAAGATACTTTAATATTATTTTAAAAGTCTAACAAAATTATGGTGATCTGATTATTGTATCTAGCTAAATTTTACTCGATGAAAGCTATTCTTTCCGTGTATTGTAAAAGTACCGTATTTTGTAAAAAAAAAAATAAGCATAGAGAACTATTGAATCGAATGATATTGCGAAATCTGTAGAGATTGCGAAGAACGTATATTTGATGATAAATCACAGTCACAAGCCGGCTGTTAAGCGCGAAATAGCCAAGCATAAAACAGCGTTCGGCAATGATTTTCAGACACCCCCGCGAAAGCCGTCGCGGTAGCCGTCACGGCCAGATGGATTTATCAAAAGCAAAACGTTATATGCGCAACCAGAGTCCGCCATCAAAACATTTCAATTTGAGATGGATTTAGCTGGTGGATATCGCCAGCATTTCACAAGCGAAGCGTCTAAATCGGGAGCCGATTGACGCACGGCCAAATTTTACCGGTCCGCTTCTTGAGTTCGGCGCGGCGCGGCGCGTCGCGATCGATTTTCCGAAGCCGAACAACACCTGGTTCTCGTATCGACTACTCTCTCCCCGAGAAAGAATATTATTCCCGAGTAAAGATAGATGGTGAAGCTCGGAAGACGAGGGACATGTATGTATACACCAATACAGGGCTACGACCAAGTATCCTGTCGCCCTGAAGCATAATCCTGTAGTGGCACTATTTCCTCGCCTCTTCCACATTTTATTCAATTTCTTTCCCTATCATCCAACAAATTTTCAAGTATTCCGTTCCTCTACTCCAAAACACAACTAAGAGAAATGAACAATATTGAGTGAAAATTCATCAAGACATGTTTAACACAAATATCACAATTCAACACTTTTTTGGGACCTGAATAAACAAACTGTTTTCCAGTGGATTTTGAGTTACTGAAAACGAATATATGACGATATTAGCCTATCATGTCAGGTTTCCGAAAAAATTGATGTTAGTTAAGTATGCCACAATTGATGATTTTGGCTATGTTTAGTATTTTTTCGAAATGTTAGATCTTTTTCTAATTTTATTTACGCCACTTTAAAATGCTACCTTTACCAATAATGTTGTGCGAAATTATATTTATTATGGTACAACTTTTTTTTTATATAATATACAATTAGCATATTATAAATCATTAAATTATGCCTATTATGCATATGCATTAAATTCATATGAAAAAAATCGTACCGTAATAAATATCAATTTACATTATAGATAAAAGATAGTACTTTAAAGTGGCGTAAATGAAATTTAAACAAAATTTATTTTAGCCGCGAAAAATGATAAAATATGGCTAAAAATGTCAATTTTGGTACATTTTCTTTCAATTTTATTGTAACGTAATAGGCCAATTTCACCGAATTCATTTTTAACGATCCAAAGTCTGTCGAAAAACACTCCGTTTATTTAAGTCCTCAAAAAATGTTGTAGATACTGCGTTATCTATTCAATTTAATGATTTGTAATATGCTAATTATGTATATGAAAAGAAAATGTTCCGTAAATATAAATTCGTATTATAGATAAAAGATAGTGCTTTAAACTGGTGTAAATAAAATTGAAAAAAGAATTATTTGGAACAAAAATATATATAATTAAAATGAATTCTGGTACATTCAACCTCAATTTTCTTGGAAATCTGACATGATAAGTCAATTTTGGCCATCAAATTCGTTTTCAGCGAACAAAAAAGACTGTTGGAAAATATTTTATTTATTTAAATTAAAAAAAAAAAGTATATTTTTGTATATGAAGTGTAAATGAAGAAAGCCATATTCAATTAAAATATGTCTTAATACTTAATCTGTAACAGGAACACATATTTCTTGATGCTAAAAGAACACATAGGTTCTTACTCTTTAATTAGAACCTACTAAAGTATTGTTATTAGTTTTATTTTTTAAAAGAATTTTTTAAGTTTAAAATATTAAAAATTGGGAAAAGTTTCAGAGACACCGGGATGTGTTCCAGATACGAGTTAATATCTAATGTTTTCGCATGAATTTTACACATTCCAGTTTAAGCAAACTATGCGTCGATTATTTATCTCGAAACACAGTTAAGTGTTGAAACTGAAGTACGTAATATCACAAATTAAATTGACAAGCAATAGTACTACTGTGTTGTTAATAAATATCTTTAAAACACTAAAGAATTTATTGCCAAAAACATTACCCTAGACAGGATTCGAATGTGGACCTTTCATTTCGCATAGTTTCCTTAAACTAATTGTAAAATTCACGTAAAAATGCATATTATTAAACATCAAGACCCGCTTTGATTGAATATGACCTCCGCTTATTTGTCAAAAAATTAAGCCTATCAGAAAAGAGGAGAAATTATTTTTTAACCATTTGACAGAAAATTATTGACTAATTAAATAATATTGGCAAAAAGAATATATTTTCACATGATTAAATGTCATTTTTGTTATTTTGATTTAGTAACTCTTAAAACACACAACTCTTTTCGAGTTCTGACAATTTTGATGATTTTTTTATGAAATCGACCTAGTTTATTTTTGATGATTGATTGATAGGCCAATGTTTGCCTGACACATTTATTTGGTAATAATTCGAAAATTACTTTTTATTTAATCGTGTCACTTTCGAAATAAGAGGGCGAGTTGTTGAATAATTTTTTAACGTTTGATTTGAAAACTATTGATATATGTCTCAGCAATTTAAATAGAAAAAGTATTTAAAAAATAACGCATTTTCTAAAAAATAAATAATGATTTGAAATGAGGAGAGAAAAATACTATTGTAGACTTTAATCTATTATAGATCGCCTTTATATTCATCGAAGAATTTATTCAAAATTGTTGAGAATTATAGAACCCATTCTCTGAGCGCACATAATTTATCTCGTGTGAAATTTATCGTTTCTAAAATTTTGGTACGCTGCACTGGGCTACAATCCTGCAGCTACAGGACGTTGCATAAACGGTAGCTCGGTTACGGTCACTAACCGGAAGAAATACGACAACCGCATCCGTCGAAAAACGTTGTTAATGTTCCCATCCTTTATCCCGCCGGCGGTAATTTATAGCGGGCTAATTGAAGCGCGCTTGAGTGTTAATGATGCGGATTTTACATCACACGAAACATTATCGACTAGTGAATGGTGGATTTTATCACTTGAGTTGAAATGATTAATGTGGAGTGTCATTTAAAATACGGTTTGAAAAGCTCACAGTTTTGGAGGAAATATTATTAAATATAATAGCAACCAGTAAAAGTATTGCGAAAATTGAATGCGTTAAAAGAAGAATAAACATATTTTTCGGAGATGCTCAACTTAACGAAACAAATATCTAGCTAGGATTAAAAGCTTCATATTTTTAACAAGACGTTATTACTGCTGGCTGGGATAAAGAGAGAAAAGAATCTGAAAAAACTGTTTTAAAATTACCTGGAAAAAAAAAACCAGACAATCTAAACGTAGTGCTGTTTCTACATGGCACGATTTCAGCGCGATTGCCTTCAGGATAAAAGATTCAAAAGCAAGAAGGAAGACAAACAAATAATAGATGGGAAATTACGACGAGCGGAATCGCGTAGAGCCTGCCAACTTTCTGTAAGACTTATGGGTACACTGGTTTCGATACTAGAATATCATCGTCGTACCAGATGTCGGTACCGTGCCCAAACGCAAAGTTTCATACTAACTGCGAAAAAGAAAAGGCAAGTAAGAAGCTCAAGACTGATCTCTTCTTTATCCTGAAAAGAATTTTCAGAGAGAATTCGCCTAAGGACCAGCAAACGATGTTCGCAATTCCATATCCATTATATGTTTCCATATATCCATTCGCGATTACAAAAAGCACATTTCCGTCTTTGAATTTCTGTCCGTAGCCCTTTTTTGTTATATTTTTACACTTTTTACACTTTTTGTTATATTTTTGATAATTCTAAACCATTTGTCATATCTTAGCGTATAATTAACCTCATTATTTGGTATGCAAAGTTATTCCCAAAGCTGCTTTACTCTCCCTCGCTGAGAGTTTTAACGTTTCAAATAAAAGATGAAATAATTCAAGGTGTTTACTGAAAAAATTCTTGTAAAAAAATCTCTTGCAAAATTCCTGCGTTCTCTCCGGATATTTTTGTTCAAAATTTCACATTAAAAAATTTTGCGATGCAACTTTGAAATAAATTAGAACTTATAAGTATCGCAAACAAATATCGCAAATAAAAAGTATTAAAAATGAATAGAAGAGAGAGATTTCACGAGACTGTATTTATCATTTTTTACAATTGGAATCGCGAAACTTATGGGATAATACACAGATAGGATAGGGAAGGTTCGTTACACTGTAATATTAGTGAGTTACTCTATTTCGTTGAGTATTATCTCTATTCTACTGGGTTGATTATTTTGTGTAAGCTTCGGGTAGATCCACAAGAATATAAAGGAGATATGCACCTCTAGCTGATGCATTGAGGTTACGGATGGATAAGTTATGGAAGACGGGCAGACTAAATTTTTTAATATGTAATAATTGATTTCTGATTTTTATTCCATGTTTGATTATGGGCAGTGTGTTTTATTGATAGCATAGAATAAAGCAAAAACCGATGTGTCCTGGTTAGTCGGGATTATTAGGTTTCTAAACGACATCGGTTTTAGAAAAAAACAGAATTCCAATTTAAAAATAAGATTACAAAAGTGATTGATTTTCAAGAGTAAAAAATCCCCTGAAAATTATAGATTTTCCAGGCTTTTTCCAATAAATCTTCTGTATTGTTATTCTCCAAATTTAAATCAGTGGATATGTAATTAGTGATTACCGAATATATTTGGTAATTAGTGAAATTCAGCTAAAAAAGAGAGTTTGAGCTTTACTTATATAAGTAAAATATCGATATTTGTCAATTCCAATGAATTTATACGCTAAGCAAGATTAGTTACGTTAAGAATTCCACGTTCATTGATTTTTTTTAGTTAAATTTCACTATAAATTTACTGATTTCCAGTGACATGAGCTGATATCAGTGATTATCCACTGATTCAGATTTCGAGAATAATCACATATTGGGATTACAATAATAAATTGGACATATTCGACTTAAGAATATACAATATTTTTTTGAAATATCGCACCAAGTATTACATTTCAACTTGGAAATCATTAACAGTAGAGTATTGTAAAGATATTCGTCTCCGCTATTGTCTAGTCCACCTCGAGTGATTGACCGATCTGTTGGGAGTGCGAGTTTTACCCAGAGATAAGTTTCTCGTCACGTCGTACGCGGGCTTTTTCCGCCGTGCAATTTTAAGACTTAATTAAAACGAAATCCAATTGAAATATTTACGCGCCGGGGGAAGTGTTTATTACGACGTCGACCGTGCCCCGCGTTCGGAGGTGGCGTGTAAGCCGCGGACGTGGCGTATTTGCAAAATTAAAAGTACGAACACGTGTACCGCCGCTGGATGAGATTATGCAAACTAAGTTTACATTTAGATGCAAACATAAGGCTTACGCGCCGGCTAAAATGTAAGCTACGTACATTCGCAGGTGTATATCGTGTCCGTTCGGCGCGCATGCACTGAACTATCTACATATTATGTATACCGCGCGGACATTACAGTACGTCGTTCGTGATACACGTTGACTTAATCTAGCATTAGAATATGAGCGCGGTAAGCGCCGGAAACAAGCGCTGGTTTCAGCATTTATAACCGTTAATGGATAAGACATGTTTCTGCCAAGTTTGACGTCGTTTGAATGTCGCTTCGTGTGGGATTAGAAGCGTTAATAGATACTTCCTAGTTATTTAACTACAAAATTTCGTTCCAAGAAGATATTGCTTCCTTACTTCCAAAATGATGGAACTCAAAGAACTGAGTCTTTTAGGAAAAGGGGATAAATTATTTTTTTTTGTCGATAGAAAAAAATTAAATTAATTCTTTGACGAAACATATTGAATGATTAAATAATAATGGAAAAGAATATATTCTTAACACGACCAAATGTCATTCTTACCATTTTTGTTTCGTAACCTTCAACTCTGCCCGTTCAAATTTATTATACGATCATATTGTTTAAGTCAATATGATAAAAAGTTTCTAAAAAGTGAAAAAAATTTTACAAAAATAATATATATTTGGTCAAATAGATCCAAAAAAAATCAGCAGGGTTAAAAACCCATTTTTAGTTGTGTGACGATTTTTTAAAGTCAACCCTTTGTCTTGTGGCGACTTTTTATCAAGTTATTTTTAACGATTCGTCGTATAATGTTTATTCAACTCATTCGTGTAATAATTGGAAAATCATTTTTCAAATTGTAAAGTAAGAGAGCGATATATTTAGCATAATATGATAGTAAAAACGATTACGTTTCTTACGTAATTAAATAAAATAAGGTATCATGAAATGCGAAAAAAACATTAATATGCAACGTCACGAAAAAAAAGAAAAGAATTCCTTCTTTAGTAATCTTTTACATTGCATAATGTTTTTTTTTTTTTTTTTTTTTTTCGGTAAAAACTAGCTCTTTCAAAGAGAGATAACAATAGCGACAAAAGAATGAATACGGTTTATAACTGTGCGGAATATCGAAACCGGTAGCGTGTAGCGTGAATAACGTAAACGACGGTAACGTTGTAAAACGTCGTTCTATGTGAAACTATTTCGAAGTATTCTCTTTAAGCTGTGCATACCGCATACTCCAAAGGACGGTGTATAGTTTCCAGATAAAGGGCCATATGTTCGGTACTTGGAGTCGAGTGTATACAAATCCCTGCTCGTGAGCTGCATAAGAATGTAGTAGCTGCCGTCCCGACCAAAAACATCCGGCCAGTTCTGCATATTTCATCTTATTCTCCGTAAATACACCCTTCCCCCTTCGCGAAATCAAAATCAATGTATTGTAGAATGGAAAGACAGTCGATAAAGTAATTTATCGCTTGATTGTCTCTATTCACAGAAAACAAGACATATTTGGTAGCAATTATAAAGGCGACAACAAGTTTTATATGTGGAATTAATGTACGTATATAATTATGAATAAACTATTTCATAATTGCAATTATATGAAATAGTTTGTTCAACTATTTAGGAGAGAGTGGGAGGATTCTGAACACGGGATAAATGCGAACGAGGTACTGCAAGATAAACTATATAGAGGATAGTGGTATCGGTTGTAACAGAGAATCAATTGAGACACTGACCGTAATAACTTTATCCATTGACGAAAGGCTAAATTGCGTGCACGGTTGCATATAGCTTTAAGAGAAGTAAGTTACTGACGAAGAACTGAGTAGGCACAGTGCAAACTTATCAGTACCTGTTTATTTGGAATCAAATCGTGAACTTTATCATTCACTGTTATTTTGTTGCAACTCGTCCCGTAACAATTTGTCATAAAATCAGATTGTTTGATATGAATACATATATATATATATATCAAATTTTGCAATAATATGTATCAATTGAATTTATTGCTTACATGTGAGTTTAATGGACATCTAATGGAAACAAGCGGCGGTAGTTGCAAAAGTAACAATCGCAATGGTGTAACATATTACAATCGTAGTATAGTTTGAATTATTAATTGTAAAGATGTGAGTCGTACGGAAAAAGTCAAGAAGACTGATTACAGTGCACAGAATGCAGAAAATAGGTATATTCAAGCTGCAGATAGCAACCAATTTTTCATTTGTCTTAATCGTTTCAACGATTTATTTGATCATTAACAATAGTGATTTTTACGATATCTGAGACCTCATTATTTTTCTGTTTTTTTTTTTCATGTTGCTTAATGTTCATTAGCATAGTGTTGTGTTAAAATTGATACCCTGAGGTGGTACAATTGACACCCATCGTCAATAGTAACAAGTTGCGGCGGGGCGTTTAATGGTGAATATTTTCTATTTGTTGTTTTTTTCAATATCTATTGTATTATAATCAGTCCTAAAGAGATCCCTTGTTTTTACATAAAATTAAGATTTCTTGTGATTTATAATACTAGTTAGCTGCAAAAATCTTTTTTTTTTGTTACAACCGACACTTCCCTATTATTCCAGTACAGAGACCATAGAGTAGTGATAACTTTTCATTTCTCGCAACTGCTGATAGTGACTATAACACATGATCATAGAAAGTTTAAAATAAATATTATTATACATAATTTCGGTGATTTTGGTGTAGGGGACTTTTATTTAAAAAAATTATAATTTATATTAATATAATATATAAATATTAATTATTATTGTAGTTTAAAGCCAATATCTCCTCTGAATAAGATTTTTATAATTGATAAATAATTTTGTTGGCTTTACTTTTCTCCTAGATATTGATTCTACTATATAACAATATAGATTCCTACCTGTATAAAAATTGTACAAGTGTCACTTTAATAGTTCTCATTTTTCTTTAATAATATGATATGATATGAATAAAGTGTAAAAGAGATAATGTAGGTGTAGGCTTTTGAATAGAATTGAAAATTGCGGTAATTTTTTAACGAGGAAATCGACAACTTTATAAAGAACATTTGAAGGAAATTTAGCGGAATTAATGCGATTAATAACTGATTATGATTTATGTTTAAATTAATTATTGCATTGGATATTCTATCATTACAATTGAATATTTAATAATAATTAATTTCTCCCTCTTGACAGAATTAATATAAATAATGCACAAAGCGTCACAAAAGTTAAAATATATAAACGCTTGAATTATTTGAAAAGAAAAAAAAATCAATTCAGATAATATAAAAATAAATTGTCGACAAAAGAAGAAAAATGAGCTTTCCGCTTTAAGCTACTATATCTGTAGTCACAAAAAAATTATCAATACGCTGTATGTACATCGTTGTCTTGTACAACGATTGTTGTTAAATATAAAAAATAATACGTGTTATACGAAAATATAATATGAATTTTTATGTCCAATGGATATTCACAAGATTAATTCTATTCTTTTTCTTCGAACTCCTAATGTAAGATGATCAAATATTTTTCTGATATTTTTCTTCTTCGCGAAATATTTATTCGTTTTTAAATTTAAAAATCAAGTTATAAAATATAGACAATATGAAAATCTTATAGGACCGTATATATGAAAAACATAAAATATAGATATTTCATAATATTTGGAAACCAATAAATTTCATAAAATTTATCAGGAATAAAGTTATCTTGTTGTTTCTTGGCTTTTTTTTAATCGGTCGTCTTATTCTAAAGCTGCACCGAGACATGTTTGTCGAGGAAGCTTTCTTCCTACAATGCCTCAGCCACACAGACGGCATTGCCGGATTAATCCGCGGTAGGTTAACAGCTAAAGTCAGCATCAGCTGCCGTTCCGCTGCAAAGTTTGCTTATGTTAGGCCGTTTGTTCCATCCTCGGAATAACTTCACGATAAATATTTCAAAAGATGTCGAGATGAAAGGATTGGCTGATACATACCGTCACAAAGCCTCCAATACGGTGATACCCATTTAAATGAGAGCATGTCAATTTCTTTGCGCATATTAGTAAGAACCTGTTGTAAGAATCTTATACGTTTCTATCGCAGCGAACCTTTAAAGAAGAATGTATCAGATGTTGTATAGTCTCTGCAAAAAGTGATTGGAATTAAATACTTTCCGCGCGCGTGTAAAAATTAATGTTATATATATATATATAATATATATAAAATAGTTCAATATTTATGTTTGGGAATATAATTTTATAATTTAAATAAAAATTTTCTCTCTAATTATATTTAAATGAAAATTTTATTCTAATAATTTTTTAAAAACATGTCTACTTCTTATTGAAATAATTTTTAATCCAGCTTCTAAACCGCCGCCACATTTTTAGTATTACTTTCAAATACAATATAGAAAAATTTGCAATTTTTTTATTTTATTAAAAAATACGTGTAATATATTCTTCAGCTCGGTACAGCACGCAAGTACAATAATAATGTTAAAAGCGTATTATTATACTTTAATCTTTTTATTATATTTTAATATTTTTATCTCTTGAAAGATCGATCCATAATTTTTAAATTAGTTTAGTTAATTCTTTAACCTTTTATATTACAAATAAAAAGATAATTCTTTTTTCTTAATTTTTATACTTATAAAAATATAAATTTAATAGAAATAAAAAATATGAAAAGTATTTGAAATAAATATTTTTTCTTGAAATATTTATTTTAAATTTATATACATAAACGATCTCTTTAAAATCAAACTTATGTTATATTACCAAAAATAAAAGCGACATCATAAAACTCACTGTGTGATCGAATTACGATCAACATCAACATTTTTGTGCCCGACTACAAGTATCGAGAAGTAATCAATCATTCTTTGCGTTTGTCGAAATCCAAACGAAAACTTTCGTACTTTCATAGAAAAAAAGACGAGGAAAAAGAGTAGATGTTTCAAAAAAATATTGTATGTTTTTACTTGTTTATTTATCACCGACTATTACTTAATGTCAAATTAATATTTCCTATAGCCTTCAACAATACAGTCAAATTTGTATCTATTTTTTATAAGTACACACATTTTATAAGAATAATTCGTTTTTCGTATTTTATATATCCGTAATGATTTGAGAAACAGTGGAAAGGACGTTGCAACATTGAAATATGGCACATGAAATATCATATTAATGCAATTTCTACGTCGGAGAAATCTGCCGCATACATCCTGCTTCTTACAAGAGTAACGCGGCAGTGAAAACTCACGAATATTATTTCACACCATTTTATGTCTTTACATTCCCTCACGGAATTTTTATATTTTTGAGGAATGTACGCTGAAATTTTTATACTTGTAATATATACATAAAGCTCAAAAAACTTCAAAAAGTAAAAATATAAATTGCCTCTCTCTTTAGAGAAGCTTTATTTGATTATATATAAAAAGGAAGGATTTAGCTAAAGTATTTAAAAATATAATTAGATATAAAATTGGATATAATTTTGTTAGACCGTCAAAATAATTATTTAGAATGCTTAAGCGTTGATGACAATGCTGCTAAAAGTTTTATTATTTTAGCAAAGAGCTGAAGCGTAATTATTTTGATGGTCCAACATTATTTTCAGATCTATAGAGTTAGCTAAATTTTCAGATATTTAAGTAAAACCGTCTTTTCCATACAGGGCTGTGCAAAGAGTTTTTGAGGCCCTACCTTTTTATAAAGTTTGTATTAAAAAAGCTGTAGTCACCGAACATAGTATATGACACATGATTTTGATTAGAATAACATCTAGATGTTAGATGAAGAACCGTGTTACAATAAACACTTAATTTCTGAGATGTTAAACATCGATAAAACAGAAAAATAGTCTCAATCTGCAAACAGACACCGAGAGTCTTCATAAAGTGTGTATATCAATCGTAAATGACATTGTTTTTATCCAGTCTTTTTGTCAATCTATTATTTGTCTCTCAGATGGTGACAGCCTGCCTTACCGTTAGCATCGTTCAAATAATATCTTCAGAAGATTCGACGCACACACATAGTTTTTGCTTATTATAGTGACTATTAAGTATATCTATCGTCACCAATTGACTGACGTATTTTTCATTCCATTCTACACATTTTTAACAATAATTTAGACGATGTATCTTCTCATTCTTTTACGAAATGATAACTGCGATCTTACGGGTAAGTGTTTTATCGAAATGATGCGGTTGCTTACTTTTTATAGAATTTTAATTTAAAAAACGACAATTTCTTTAAAGAATTTTATTTATTCAAGTTGCTATTAATCTTTTTTTTTTTAGAATTTTTATCAAATAAAGATAATTTCCTTAAAGAATTTTATTTATTCAAGTTAATTACTTATTCATTGGTGAAAGAATCTGTTTTTTTTTTTTATCAAATCTTCACAAAATTCTTAACCATCGGTCAGCAAATCGTTTGTGAGTAATTGGTGTTTTTCAACATTCATCAAGATTGCTACACAACTCGAAACACACATTATATGTTCATCACGATTTTTTTATTTCTGACAATGGTAACCAATTTCAAGTATAAAGAGGAGAATATCTGAAGATGGCTCAATCTAAGAGTCGAAACATGTAATAATATCTCAGTTTCCCATTATGTATGCATTTAACTCCTATTAATAATTTTTATACGTTTAAACAATCGGCCTCTTATCTGCCTCTCTTATCATCATATTGTTATTGAACTTTTAAAAGTCCTTGACTTCATATATATTTGTATAGCAGCACTTTAGTTATACTTACAATGTATATAATGTTAGATTCTATTTGTGAAATAGACGGATAAGTATATTTAAAGCATCGGGTGACATTTGAATTTAGACAAACCGATATGTCGAAATCGCGCATCGAATCGATCATATCATGCTGCATATGGACAAACACGCCTCTTGCGGATCCATTAAACTGCCACGGTGTCTAAATATTGCTAAAAGTCAAACGGTGACCCTCCCAGATTAATCCATAAGGCACACAGCGTCGGCGCGGGGGTGGTGTGTGTGTTGCGATGTAACCTTTTAGCTTGGAAAATCTTCGCTGGCTGTACCACGCGGCGCTTGGCCTCCCCTCGTAGCGTCTCGCTTTACACGCTTCGCCGGAAGTGCAATGGGTTCCTACCGCACGAACGGCTCCCGCAAATATTTGGACCAGACGCGCTCTCGGAAACTGGCTACTCGATCGATTTCGCAACGTCGAGGCATGACCCCCGAGCTTATTGTAATATCTTATCCCATCCTTTCCGCTGTTAAAGACATACATATGCACTTTCGGATATCCTTTTTTATCATGAAGGTAATGAATAATGTAAGAAAATAAATAATAATAAAGAATAATTGATGTTTCTTCCATAATTTTATACGGGACAAAAAAAACAAACGGTTTTGCTGAAGTATCTAAAAATTTAAGTGGATCGTAACAGGTCTGAAAAGTAATTTTATCGTGAACTGTCAAAAATTATGTTAAGAATGCTTAAATTGGTTGCTAGAGTGTCAAAAGTTTTTTGCAGCGTTGCTCATTGTGCTTAAATGTTCTACATAAGTAATTTGGATAGTCCAAGAAAATTATTTTCGTATCTATATCTAGCTAAATTTTTGGACTCGATTTAATAAAACCGTTTATTCTGTATATAAAATTATTTTGACGGTCTAACAAAATTATTTTCAAATGTGTATTTACCTTAGATATTTCAGTAAGATTTTATAATTAATTTTGTACATAAATTGACGTAAGTGTTCTATTGTATATCTAACGAAAAATAAATTAAAAATGTTTTCATTGAAATATTTATTTTTACAATTTTACTAATTTGTTAGTCCGTCTTTAGTTCTTCATTATTATATCGCCCTTCCCAAGAAAATACAATAAATTGATGGTGCTTTATACTTATAGCCAAAATTGTATAACACACTTGCATGAATGCACCATTGGAATGTTTACTTAATAGAAAGGACGATAACTTTTTGATCGTGTTAAATCGTTATCGCATAACGTGATAAGTGTCAACATTTCTAAAGTTATGATAAGAAATTTCACGTCACTGCAAGATTGTTCAAATACCTCGCAGCCATGCGGGTCTTGAATATCCTGGAAAGTTGCAAAGATCTTGAAAATACTGAAAGTTTTGAAGATCTCGGAAGATTTAAAAGCTCGGAAGTTGTTGTAGATCTTAGAGGCTTACCACATTTCCAACGATTGGAACATTTCAAGAAAGCCTCACAACATTCAGACAACCCTTGAAGATCCGATGAAACGCAACGATACTATATGCATGCTTTTCGATTTGAATAAATTCCTTGCAGCCGAACGTAACATATGCATATCATAATATATTTTTACGTTATCGAGAATACGCTCGCGAACATACATCGTATTTCTCTCTTTATCAATTTTTTCGTCTGTCTTCGTCTACTCGTTTCTCGCTTTGTCTCTCATTTTATCATTTTTATATCTGCACCAGAAAGGACAAGATTTTGCTAAAATAACTAAAAATTTCGCTAGATCTGAAAATAATTTCGCCAGATTGTTAAACCATTAAAATAATGATGTAGGATGCTCGATAAATTTCTAATAACGGACTTATGCTAGTTTGTAAAATTTGGAACCAATTTCTGATTATTCACAAGGAGTTTAAACGAATCGCGCATCTCCGCATGAATGTTACATCTGGTATTCTTACATTATAGAACGTTCAAGCTTGTTGCTAGAATATCAAAACTGCTTGTAACCACTTACATAATTATTTTAGATGGGCCGAACAAAATTATTTTCAGATCTGTATCTAGCTGTTGTATATAATTTTATTAGAAGTACTTCAAAGGAGCTGTGTTCTTTCCGTATTTGTCTCACCATTATATTAATAACGATAATGCTAAACCAAGAAAGCCTTTGTAAACGTTGTTGCAATTTACAATCGAGAAGAGCAGCAAACATGCGCACTGCAGCTCGCTCGCGAACTTTGTCGTGGGCAGAAACTAGCTACCTTACTGTCTCACGATTTGCATACGAAAGTATCGAGCAGTACAAATTGCTGGTCGGTCAGCGGAGCTGCTGCACTTACGAGATACCAGGTCGACCAAGCCAGCGGCCGGGATAAATTCAGTCGGTTTTCTCCGCCGGGTCTCCGTCGCGTCGTGTCTCACCAGGACAAAGGTGAAAAAATGAATGTCTTTCTCCCGGGACAGCGGAGGCTTGATTGCTCCACTCGGGCATTTTGAGTGGCGCTGCGCCGGGGACAAATTGTGAAACTTCCGTCCTCTAATGCCGCGCCGTTGACTCTCCGGGGGTGCCTTAGAGCACACTGCCTCGATTTCCTCCCCTCGTAGACTTGCATATGTACGACCCATCGCGATACTAAGTACAAAACGCGCCGCGGATCGACGTTCTTCACGATTATGGCGGCACGATTATGGAAGGGAACTTCCATAGCCAGGCACACAACGCGTAGAAATACGTAGAGCATGGTAACTAGCCGTGACTCCTTTCGAGAACTGGGTCGTGCCCATGGAGGGAAACGAGCATGTCGAATCGCAGAGATTCTCTGGGCGCCGTTGATCCCCGATTCACCTCGTGTAGCTGCGCTCGAATGTGCCTCTCTGTACTCGGTACAGTGCAATAACTGCTTATTGCACTGTAAAACGCAACGACTGTTAAACGCAAGAAATGCGTATTCAAATTCTGTTGGTTCACACATGGGAAGAATAATTTTGTTGAAATTTCTGGAAAAAATTCAGATACAGATCTGAAGATAATTTGGTTGGATCGTTAAAGTACAGTTTCCATCTCAAAGCACGCTCACTTTATTGCATTCTTCTTGGAAAAGACGATAATAAAGAAATCAAAGAAATCAAATCTAACAAAATATTAAAATTGCTGTTAAAGTAAATGTTATTTTTTCAATAAAACCGTTTTTGAACTCATTTTTGTTAGAACGTTTTACATCAATTTGTATGGAAAGAACGAAACTTTTCTACTAAAGTATCTAAAAATTTAAGATGTAGATCTGAAAATAATTTTGTAAAAGTATCACCGAAATTCTATAGGAAACTCAAGCATAACGAGCAATGTTCCAAAAAATTTTGACATTCAGTATTCTATGTAATTATTTTGATAATAGTTTACAACAACATCAAACTAAATGTTCAGAGACTTCAGCAAAATCTTTTTTTCTAAATATGAAGATGCTTCATACTTATAATTAAGTAATCTCATGTGAGAAATTCAAACATAATTAACAATCCTGCAAAAAGTGATGACACACACAACCTGGGAATCAACTTGAGCGTCCTACGTAATATTATCTTAATAGTTCAATAGAATTATTTTCAGATCCGTATCCAGGCCAAATTTTTAGATACTTTAGCAAAACCGTTTCTTTCCGTGCATTTATCTGGTTTCGTAATTTTAGAATTTCAAATATCTCAAGGGATATATCCCAAAAATAAATCGGCAAATTTCTTTTCCCCCGATTATTGACGCAGAGTTTAAAAACATACTATCAGTTTTTGATATCGAGTAGCGAGTATTAATGTCGAAATATATATACGAGAGAAAAGTATTGACGATATCCAGTATATTGAGATATCGATGACCCCGTAGCTATTCTCCGGTCGATTTTATTCGACATTCATAGGATCGTTTAAATCGGGGCCCGATCGATTCGACGTCGCAGCCGCGCCAGCTGCGTATAATTGCTTCTGCCGAGTATCGAGGGATTGGAGACGGATAAAGGTTTCTTTTTATTCATCGTTACGCTTCCTTTGTTTTCTGTCTGATAACTGTCGTCTCTGAGAAAGAATACGTATGGCTGCCGTCCTCCGGTTGTGCTACGAAAACCGATTCTGCCATTTCTAAAGAACGTCAGATATCTTTTGAGAGTTCGCGAAGTTTATTTTCCATTGCGCAAGCAGAGCTTTCTGTTACGATGGATCCAAAATAATCCAGAGATTTTCCGAAAAATTGCAAAGATTGTTTTATTGCGTACAATTGTGGGTAACAATT
>NW_017304438.1:1254216-1263553 GCF_001594115.1 Trachymyrmex septentrionalis | reverse complement strand
AGATTTTCCGAAAAATTGCAAAGATTGTTTTATTGCGTACAATTGTGGCTAACAATTATACAATATATTACTGATAAATTGTGTTATATCATTCTAAGTGTATATTATATATAGTAAAAAAAAATATTTTATATTTGTGTATTAAAAACTGTTCACTCAGGTCTTTTTATCGAGTCTTTGATAAAATTTTATGTCGAATTTTTATCGTATCCGAGTGTTAATTTAACATTATATGATCGCATTATTTGAATATTTTGTATCAAAATTGATATTCAACTTTCTCTTAGTGTTAAAATAACACAATTTATAAATAAGTGAACGAATAATAGAAAAATAATGTTTTTTAAAACGAAAATTCTAAGATAAAGTGTATTAATTTAATATTACAAATGTTAATGTTAATGAAGAAATACGATTGGTTAGAAATTGTGTCAATATCACGTATTCTTTGTATTCATATTTTTTACATATTATTCGAAAAAACTTCTAACATATTCTTGTGTTAATTTAATAAAAAAAATTTGAGTAAACCATTTGGGACATATAAAATATGTTAAATTTAATAGAAATTTGCTATATTTATCTATTATTTCATATTTTAGTAACATTGTCATTTTAATAATAATAATGTTCACTCTCTAGTAATTTTTACGGAAAGAACGGTTTTACTAAATACCTAAAAATTTATCTAGATATAGATTTGAAAATATAATTTGTCGTTAGGTCATCAAAATAATATTGCGTAGGATTCTCACGGCAAAAAAAGTTTTAACACTCTAGAAACCAGCTAATAATTATTTTGACAGTCTAACAAAATTATTTTAATTTAATTTGTACCTAAGTAAATTTTTAAATATTTTGACAAAACTATGCTTTCCATATATTTTACGGAGGAACAAAATGAAACAGTCACGAAACTAACTTGTCCGGACAGGGTGTCATATTACGTAGGGATGATTTTTCTCAGACTATTCTTCAAACTAATGTAAGAACATTAGTTCCATAGTTAATTGTCCAAATAAAAATATAAACTTAGTAATACCGTAATGCATGCGCGTAAATCCACAATTTTTATAATAACATCCGGAAGCATTGCAGCTTAAAGAAATTATTCATCTAGTAAGACATTTTCCGTGAACAATTAGTTTCGTGACTGTGATTGACATGAATAGCAACTCCATTGCCATACTTACAATAGGTGTCACTTACATTTAGTAACTCTTTTGATAAGTGTAATTCATGTCAACAAAAGGGCTACATTTTCGCAAACCGTATTTGTGTGCAAATCCATTTTCGTCATATATCTTTACAGAAGAAAAAGAAGGACCCGACACAACATTGCACTACGTATTACCTGTATTCCACAGCTATCCATACATTGAACAATATGTGTACGTGCGGTTGCATGTATGTACACCGTTGTTATACTGTGACATCCACGGGATGCCTATCACTTCCATCGTCACGTCACGATGTAACCGCGTAGCGAAAACAAACGCGTTTGCCAGAATCTCGTTGTGTGTCTCTTTCCCCTGTCTCTCTTCTTTTCCTCCCAATTTCTCGACTACAATCTTCTCGTCTTTCTGTTTCCATCTTCTCTTCCTCGTGTCTGCGCACAGCCAGTGGTGGATGAAAGCTTTCTGAGGCCCTAATGTATTTTGTGTCATTGCGCAAGAGAACGAAAAAAAGCAAATTAAATTTATATGAAACGGAAGGATGAATTTTGCAGTCTCTTAAATAAATCCCAAATTTCTTTAAGAGTAACGTCCTTATTTTAATCATTGTTTTAACAATTCGAAAAAAAAACAATTAAAATGCCTCTGAAATTATATTCCCGAAAAATTTGTAATGTGAAAGGTCTACGATAAAAAACAGACCAATACAATTAAATTTCTTTAAGTAATGATTCGTTGAAAAACCTTTTTCTGTGTGCAATATTGATAACTTTTTGTAAAAGAATTGTAAAAGATTATCGTAAAAAGGAAACGGAAGTATAAAGAAAATAAGAATATAGACGTACTTTAAAAGAACATACTTTTATCTCTCTACAATCAGTTATCACATGAAAATTGTAAATGTATTTAAAATGAATATTACGAAATATTTGGATACGATTTAAACTATTCTAACCTATCCTGGATATGTACTTTTGTTTCTTAAGTTGTGCCATCGTTGTTGCAAATGAACGATTACAGTATCGTATGAGACTCTTTTATATTGCAAGATTTTAGACCGGGTTATCCGCCACTGGTCTCATCCCTTCGTCGAGCGAGTTAGCTCTCGCCGGCATCGCGTAGAAGCGTGCCGCGCCGTCAAAATGCAAATTCCGTCCACGCGGCTCGTTGAATTATTATTTTAAGCCCCGTAACGGCCATTCGCTACGCGGGAAAATCTCATGAAAATTAATTTATTTTAATGCACTTGGTCCACGTCGCGACTGTTACGGAGAAAGTCGGAGAACGAGAGCGAGAGCGAGACAGAAAGAGAGTTTTTTTTTGGGGGGGGATGGTGAATGAAGGAGAAAAGAGGAGGACGGGGGAAGGCGGAAGAAGGAAAGGGGGGGTGGAAAAAAGGGCCAATGCGTCGGCAAGGGCGCAGACACCAAATTAACGTTCGACTCATGCTTCTTTCAGCACACTCCGCCACGGAATTGAGAATTCTGGATTCTAGAGCTGGTCCCGGCTTAGACGAGAAGGATTTCCGCCGAGATTTTCTCTGTACATCCCCCGTCAGCCAACCGGTGTCCCCCCCCCTCAGCCACCGCTTCCGTTATAAAGACGTTCGCGCATCGTCACTTCGCCGACTTCCTGGTAAGATTTTTCAGCAAATCTTAAAGCTCTGCTACCAGCGAATCTATTCTTCGTATTATCGTTTTAACAGCAAATATTTGCCATTCTTTCCTCGCGCGGGTGTTCCGCGAGAATTCTAGAACCTCTACTCTCCATTATTTTGCAAATAAAACGGATCTAGGATTTACCGTAATATCGACGATATTTCATGGCTTTCACAAAAAATTCTGTTAATTCTGTTAATTCTCATCAGGACTGAAATATATTTAATAATACGATTTGCGTAATATTGCAGCACATTGAAATAACTTTTTTTATTGAACACGGACTGTGAAAAAACATGAACAGTTGACTGACAGTCGGCAAAATTGAATGATACGATAATAATGCCAATTCAACTCTAATTGAAATGCTCTCAATGAATTACAAATACAATGACGCGGCATTGTTTGAATTAAAAAGGTAGAATGAAGAGAATTGATTAGTAGAAAAAAGTATTTCTCTTATTTGGGTTGTACTGCGATTACATTTGTTTTTCATTTCGTGGTTTTACTGCTCCAATTTAATTACTTTTTAAGTTACGATTCGCAATTTACTCAGTTAATTTTCATTGAATACTGTCTTATTGTCGTAACTTCTAACTTTTAGGCTTTCAAATTTATCCTCTACAACGTATTCATTCAATATGTTGCTATAGAATAGCTTCAATAAAGAATTTCGCTAATTAAATACCATTAAAAATTTAGATAGAACACGAAATTATGATAAGATCAAGATTACATAACTGATTATTTGATACATTTTTGACAATGATTTTGTGATGAATTCTTGACATTATATTGTCAAAAGTATATCAAATGACATCATTATGATTTTGCATAAAATGACTTTAACTTAATGTCATTTTGATTCTGTTATGATTTTGCATCTTAAGAAAAGTATCTTCAACATCTTCATGCCTTTATTCTTCGCAATATTCATTCGATAATTATAATCATTACATCAATAATAGAATCCTAGAGAAAATCATATAAAGGCAATCTTAAATACGTTAACGTATAAAAAAAGTAACAATAATTTCACACTCAAAGAAAAAAGTATAAAATAGTTTATTTAATTATGAGAAAAAGGCATAGTGGTGACAATTTTATATATGACTATTTTATATATAGAATTAATGTACATAATTGAATAAACTATATATTGTATTTTACAGTTATTATATTATTACAAAATAGTTTATTCACAGCTTCTCTAAAAGTACATTAATTTTACTTACAAAACTTAGTATCTATCACTTGTATACTACCAGTATGTTTTTCTCTGATTGTGAATAAACGATTAAAAGTATGTATAGAATAAGTGGTGTTTGGTCGCGCTAAATTTAAAACAACGAATGATTGATAATGTTTCACATGAAGTAGTCATCGAATTTGACATTTTTATGCGAGATATCGATATAATACTCTTTATACCATGTCAAATGTAGAGCTTCAAAGGGTTAGAGCTGAAGACGACTTTTCATGCCGTCGACATGAAGTGAAAGAAGCATATGGTGTCGAGAATCTTCTCGGCATTCGAGTGATGCTACTCTAATTCCCTCTCAAGTTCCGATCCTTCCATCCTTTTCTCAAACAATTCTCAAACATCCTCCAGTACACGATGCCTCCTTCTCGGCGAAGAAGAAGGTTATATAGAGAGTGTTCGCAAGTACCATCTTTGATTTAAATGGCAGTTCCTTTAAACTTTAAATTGTCCCGACAAAAAATATCGAAGCAAATTACATTTATCATAATGTTTCAATTTCCAATATAACAACGTATCTTTACGACTGATTTATGAATAAAAAACACTCTATTAACATTTTCTCGAAATGAAGTAAGAAACAGAATTTCATACGAACTTAGTTGACGAAAATATTATATTTAATTTTGTAAAATCGAAATACGGATTAACTAAAGAGAGTGTTATTAAAATTTAGGTCAACGATTATTATCGGACACCGTGTATAGCGGCTCACAAATAGACGTGCACAGTCTGCGTGCATGATAGATCTCACGGTTCGCATGGAGAACTTTATGGGACGATAATAGACAGATTTATGAGACTGTTTATCGATCCTCGAGTAAATCCAATTTTCGTGGCCGCGACGGGGCGGCGAAGATTCCGTCCGCGGGACATCGTAAAGATTGTGGAAAGGCGAAGGCAAAAAGTTGGCGAGAGCTTAACTTCCGTCCGTCCGTCCGTCCGTCCGTCCGTCCGTCCTGTCGGTACAGGACCTGAATTTATCAAGACAATTTACGAGTAATTTCCGAGTCGCCGTGAATGATTTTCATTTTATTTCGTCGATTCGGAATTCCACGCAGGTGAGGAACTAGAATTGAAATAGGATCACATTTGACGCGCGATAAATGTATTACAAAGATATATTGGCGTTAATTTATATTGCTCCCTTCAAAAGTGACACAACTACAAAAATTAAATTTCTCAGAAAAGGAGAAAAACTATTTTTTTAACTTGACACACACAAGTGGAAATTATTGATATCGGTAAAATAAAAAAATACGTTCTTAAGGTAATCGAATATCATTTTTGTCATTTTCGTTTCGCAACTCTTAAAATCCATTCTAAGTTATGAACGATTTTGATGATTTTTTTATAAAGTTAAGTTAGTTTATACACATGTCGTGTAATGTTAGTTTTAAGATTATTGTATTTAAAATTCGTTAATTATTTGCTACCCGGAGCTTACATATTGATTTCCATTTCATCAACCTATGAGCGACTTATCTTTCATGGACCAGCGAATTTTTACTTATTGTATCTAATTATCGTTGAAGACTCGAAATGTTTGAAAATCGATGCTACTTTATACTTTATTAAATAAATTATAAATTGATTTGATATTATTTTGCGCATCTATATTTACTTTATTTTTTTATATTCAGTCTGAGAGTTATTGTAACCTTGTTATTGCTATTTGTATTTAAATTAATTCACTTTTGAGATGATTGATGGGATAATATTTATTTAAACTCATTTACAGTAATAACTCGAAAATCATTTTTTAGTTGCGCAACTTTTGAAATGAAGAAGCGAAGTACATTTCACTACTTTAATACGAAATGAAATTAGTAAGAAGAAAATTAAATCACAGATATATAACGAAAAGAACGCTTTAGATATTAAATTTTATGATGCGCAAAATGACTATTACAATAACTATCGCTCGCGACTGATTAATCGCGGGGGTTGAAGTACGGAAAAGCACGTCGACAAAAACGCGGAAATCCCTCGCGACAAGACCACTTGGTCGGATCTTCATTTTCGCGAACTCAGGCTTTAACTTTCGGACTTGAGGCTTTTTCAGAGGTTTAAGGACAAGCTGGGGGGGAGGGGAGGGGGGGGGGGGCCTCTCCCTGCTCGTTTCTCAAATCCTTTCATAAAGAATATCCATCCTTCCAACTCACGTCCAAGAGCCACTTGCTTCCATCCCTCTCCCTGCCTCTCTCGCTTCTTCGTCTCTTTGTCCTCGTCCTCCCTCTTCTTCTTGTGTCTCCATCTCGACGTTCCTCTTCTCCACTCTCGCTATCGCTTTCGCGTATCTCCAATTTTTTTTTCCCGCACCCGTCGCGTTATTTTACATTTTTACGAACGCGTGCAACCGACAAAGCGCCAGTCGCATTGGATCCGAGTTTTCCCTTCAATGGCGCGCGTCGAGTTTCGAGTATCCTCGACAGACTCGGCGCAAGCGTATAGTCTTTCCTGTACTTGAAATTGCTCGGAGCTATTGGACAGTTTCAACTATTCGGATCTTACGAAACGGAAACTCGCGGGAAACCCCCGGGAATTCAAAAGCTGATGGCTAACTGTTCGCCGTATTGCGGTGAAGAAACTATTTTTTAACAGTTTTAATTCCTCTCTGTCTCTCTCTCTCTCTCTCTCTCTCTCTCTCTCTCTCTCTCTCTCTCTTTCTCTCTCTGTCTCTCTCGTTTCTGTACTATGGGAAGGGGAAAAAAATACGCGCGTTAAGGGATTAAAAACGCATCGGACGCAGTCGCGCGTGCTCGAAAGTTGATCGAGATTATCGAGTATTCAAAACCGGAGAGGGCGTACTTGATTTCGACCGGGCTTTCCGACCAGGACCGAACAATCATGGCACTCGAGAATTTCCGGTGCCCGTCCCCAAATTCCCTCCCCGGCCCCACCCCTGCAAATGCCATGGGATTTTGTTTTATTTCGCGCTTGCGTTTTCATCGACGCTCGCGATCGATCGGAGGCGTCTCTCGCTCTCTCGAGGAATCGGATGACTGCCCGGGGAGAATCACGACCGCCTGACGGTCTCTCTCGATGAATAAAGGAGACACAATTTAAATTGTAAATGATCGCGATATCTGCGTGGAGGCAAACCTTCAATTAGGGCCCCCGCACGCCGAGTAGGTACTCGCACACACACACACACACACACACACACACATATATTCATGGGACTCGCAATGCCGGCGTTGCCGCATAAGATGCGCCAGATAGATAGACGGACAATCGTTTGTTGCAATTTAGGCGAAACTGGCGAAACGCGTAAGCTCGTCAGAAACAAATAGATAACGCGACGATAACGCAATGACTCCATCTATCGACACCTTCCATTTTGCCTCTCGTTTGTATTTCTTCAACAAATTCGATCGTGAGACGTTGATAATTTCGTATTATTTTTTTATGGCGAATTATTTTTCTCAAAGAGGTCTCGTCGCAACGCTTTCATTAGTCGACAAAATTTTACTTTTCTTACGTTGAATTCATTTGATAGAATGTGTCTTATAGTACGTTTTTGCTAATCTCGAATCCGTTTGCCAAATTTATGAAGAGGATTTTGGAGTTAAAAATCCATTAAAAAATTGTATAAATTGACATTTCCTGATAATTGATTAGTCAACAAAATTCACTTTTCTTATGTTAAATTTATCTGATACGTGTTTCTTATAATATGTAGATTTTACATTGATTTTTCATCTGTTTGTGTCCAGAAGGGCAGGATTTCTGTCCCTTAACTAAATCTATAATTCGCGATTAAATTTAAGATAAAATTCTACTTATAACTTTATGAATTGTTTTCATATGTCACATATCTTAGATATAAATATGTATCCCGATATACATTTTGAAAATGAGTGTATTTTACTTCTTCAAATACTTCCTATGGAATATACGACACGTAAAATTCGAAATAAATTGTGAATAGAATTCTGTTCCGAATTTAATCACGAATTATAAATCGTCTAAAGTGAACTTAATATTAGCCAATTTAATATTGATCAATTTATTATTAAAGGACAATAATTAATTACTTATTTGTGGAGTATTAAAAGTATTGATCACAATAGTGCTTTTAATATTAAAAATAAGTAATTACACTCTTTCAGTATAAATTATTTCAGTATTATCAGATTTCTGTAAGGGGGGCGGGGAGGGGGTAACACATATATTTAGAAAAAACTTCACAAATTGATATTGTCTGATAATTCACTGGTCAACAAAATTCATTTTTCTTAATTAATTAAATTACTCTGTTAAATTAATCTGATAAGGTGTTCCTTATAATATTTTGTGCGTTGATTTCCATTCTATTCGTCAAGTTTATGAAAAGAACTGAGTTCTTGAGTACAATATGTATTTGAAGATGCCTCTACTTATCTCTTCCGTTTAGATACAAATAAATGATTTATAGAGAATATGTACTAAACGTTTAACTTAATGCTTTTCTACTTATTACAAAAGATTTTAAACAAATATAAATCGTTTTAAAGAAAATATTTCGTACAACGAACTGCTGTTGTGTAAAATGTATAAATGTGTAAAAACAGATATGTCAGATACAAAAAATTAAAATCCACAGGATAAATACTAACACGATTGTCAGAATCAGGATCAAAAAATACATAACCAATCAATCAAACTATTCCTTTAACAAAATTACTTAACGGATCAGTGTAATCCTGACTGGGCACCTGAGAATCGCAAAATATTAATATCTATCTATATTGATATCTATTCGTTATACTTATGTAGACACACTTGTTTGAATATAATTTACACATGTTTTTCGGTAAGTTTTCTTGTCAGAATTCCCAGAATTTGTTAATTTATTTGCGGTTACTTTTTCACAAGAGGTCCTTTCACCTTTTTTATCAAGACTAGAACTTTTCCAAGAGATGCGATACATTTTTGACCGATCATACGTGAATAACGTCGAGTTCTACAAGACTCACCCGAACTGCGAATACTATGAATTTGCGAACATCTGCGATAATTATTTTGTACTACCGTTTTCTTCGATACGTTTCACGTCCGAAGAGGGCTCAATCCGAAACTTGTAACGCTGAGCTTTTAATTATTTTTTTATTATACATCTTCTATTTCACTTTTCTCTATTTGTATTTTTATTCTTTTAATCGTATGACTTTTTTCAAGAAACGCGTTGACTCTTGCTTGGCCCTTTATTTATTGTTATTTATTCATATCCAGCACATACAAAAGAGCAGCACATACAT
>NW_017304438.1:1250505-1253005 GCF_001594115.1 Trachymyrmex septentrionalis | reverse complement strand
TTATTCGGATAATTTTTATTCTTTAAGTACAATTTCTCGTTTGTATAAAAAAGATATTTTTTAGCCTCCCGCGATTCCTTTGGCTGGACAATCGATACTGGAAAAGCCTTGTTCCCTGTCCTCGCTAATCCAATTCTACGTGCAATGAAATTCTCAGAATGTTTCCTAACTGGAAAAATTCTTCGGCAGGTTTGTTTTTTATTGTCACATCAGACCGCACTGGAAGTTTTCCTCTCGCTGCTGCTAAATTTCAAATAAATATCCATTTCCTTTAAGTTTGAAAACTGGTTCAGTTATAAGCGGAAGATCGGAATTGAAACGACTTGATCGGCGAAAACGGCGACAAATCGAATAAAATTTCTTAATTCGCTCCCCGCGGAGGACGCGCTCGCGCGCGCGCGCGCACGGCGCCAATTAAATTTCAGCATGGTAATTCAGGCGGGTGCACCGCCGGGGGGAGATCCCGAAGATGACGCATCTCTCTGCGTCAGCGCGGCCCGCTTCTCTTCGCTTCTCCCGGCCCCAGAAATGGCTGGCTCGATTAGTGCAACTGGGCAACCAACTTCGAAAACCCGTCGGGTGCGATAACTTCTCTCTCGAACACGCGCGCGAAAACTTCTCCCGTTTCCCTTTTTCTCTCCCCGTTTCTTTCCCGCGCCGTCCATTAGAGAGTAATCACAGCGTGGAGAGGTGTAACGTCACGGGAGCGAAACGGCTCTTTTCCTCTTGAAGCTTACCTTACGAAATAACGGGGAGAGGTCGACGCGAACAGGTTATCCGGAACATTTGCACGCGACAGTTCGCGAAGCTGTCGGTGGCATTTATGTTTTATCTTTATCAGTGTGGATTAACTTTATCCCTTTAAGGACGCGGGAGCTTTCTAACAAAGGGGCGTGAACGAGACCTTGTTTTCTAAGAATTTTCAGACTTTTTCGTTGAATTCGATTCTCGCATCAGAAATCTGAGAATAGTAAAATACAAATTAAAAAGAAAATCGGATTATTGTGAAACTCGGTTTAGAAGATTTTTTCGGTGTTGCTAAGTTTGAACGTAGCCTACTGAAAGAAAATTTCAAAACAGTAACGACCAATAAACGAAATCACCAGGTTCATAGTTTAAAGGGCAATCAAAGTTTAAAAGTCCGTTTGGAAACCAATTCTAACTGTTCGCACAGCATTGATGAGCTTTAAACAAATCGAAATTGGAAATTTGGTATTATTTCGCAATTCATAGTTCCCTAAAACCGAGTTTCCTGATATTTATTTTTGAAATTATTTTTTGGAAATTCTTGGAAAAAAAGGAGGATAATTCCTAACGCGGTTGGTTTGTAGGGTTAACTTTAGTTGAATTCATTTTTTTTCTTCTCTTGAAGAATTAGAAAAGATAAAGATTGAATTAAAATCGAGATTGAAGGTAATCTATATCGATATGGACATTCAATTCCACGGATATACACAGATCGCAATGGAGTTCTTCGAATCATGAAGCATTGAAAATTTTTTGCAGATTAATATTTCGCTCACGTAATTTTTGAAAAATTCCCTGAATATCAGCGACGTCGCATATATCCCATCTCCATTTATATGGAAATAAATGGAAGTAATTTACTATACTGAAAAATTAAAGACAAAAAATTGTTGATATTCGTATGGAGAATAATATACGCGTAGAGAGAGAAATATTTATCTACATCAGAGAGATGTTCATAAATACTTTTCTGCGATACTTCTGGTATTCTAACCTACACTTTATTTAACATACAATCACGCGATTATTACCGACGACGGTCGTAGTTGAAATGATATTTTCGTTATTTTGCAATTACAGGATTTTCATTTTGGACGCGAACGGAGAGAGAGATGCGGTTTATGTAAATCAAACGCTCGCACGAATACAGAAACTGATGTCGCATATTATTCTCTTACCGCGTTGTAAATTAATTTGCATAACAATACGCCGTGTGCGATTTCTGTTCCGAAATTCCGGCCTAGCTGTTTTTTCCTTCGCGACAAATCCCGTCGCGCCGCCGCGCGTTCAATTACGATATTACGATTTCGGATGAGCCGGATGAACCGCCGCGATGTACCGAGATGAATGCGCCGCTCTGTACGCTCTCGCGCGTTTTATTACGTGTATACATCCAAGTGTCTCATTATAGGCCATGAATAATGTAGCGCTTGGAAATGCATCGCCCGAATGGAATCGGCCCGAATATCCGGGCGTAGGAATAAAACACGTCGTATCCATGCTAATCGGCGTATTGCATTTTGCCGGTCAATTGCACCGGCTAGACTAGCAGTTCGATTTAACGACGGGTCGGGCAGCAAGAGACGACAGTGATAATATCCACGTCTCGTAATCGGGGGAACGACTGCCGGAACATACGCGTCACGCGCGATGCCGATTAAATTGCGCGTCCTCTAAACGGCGTAACGAGAGCAGTGCTGCAGTTCGCCGCATTCCCACGGGAACGTTTTCATTCAACGTTCGATCGTGGGGG
>NW_017304438.1:1243269-1250350 GCF_001594115.1 Trachymyrmex septentrionalis | reverse complement strand
CCCCCCCCCCCCCGGCATTCGATCTCATTGCGGTCGATATGCATTTCTATAAGCGCAGAGCGCTGGATAGAGTTACGAGATGCAATCGTTGTTGTGGCGCAAGAGCGCAGTCAACAGTTCTCTGAAAGCAACCGGGCGTGTTTGAAATGAAAGTTTATATATAATTCAACCCTCCGTTCGAGTTCACATATCGTGAAGCCACAAAATTATTTTATAACCCTCCGAAACTGAATTTTCCTTTATTTTGTAGAACAAGAATACAGTGTTCGTAAAAAAAAAAATCTCTGCTTTATCAATTCCCAAAATAGCCCCTACATTCAATATTCAAAATAAATACCCATTATCCAAAGCCAACTTACAAATTTTTTCTTTCAAAGTATCATACCCGAACAACGATTCTGTAAATTTTTAACTTTTAATATTGAATTTTTTTAAGGGTTATAATTTTTCAAAGGTTCTACTCGTTTTTCCTCTATTCATTGAACTCAAGAATTTTTTTCACAAAAACTGTAAATGAAATTGCAATTAAAAACTATTTGAATGTATTTTACAGATCTTGAAATTGACTCGTAATTTTTTTCCATATTTTCATTGGATTTTCTAAATAAGAATGTCAGTTGTTTAAACATTTCTCCAAGTGTGAGCCATCCAGTGTGTGAAAAAGCGATCGAAAAAAGAGATGTGTCAACGAAGGGTTAAAATTACATTACATTCGCTAAAATGCATTTACTTAGTTACGACGTTCACCCATGATTATGAATTATAAGCTTGTCGTCGAGATATGCCTTCAACGAGATTTTTTTTCGGCTAAAATCGTTTTGGGTAAAAATCTCTAAACCTTCCGAGAATGTGCCAAAGATAATACTTCAAAATAAATATTCACATATCTCAAAGCTTCGATCGATGTCGAATATTTTTAATCGAATCTGCGTTCCGAAATTGGGAAAGCCAATTCATCGATCGACGTCATTTTTACATTTGTGAACATTTCGAAAAAGCGCGATGACTGTAATTAATGGTGATAGGACGCCATGACTAAGTAAATGCATTTTAGTGAATATAATGTGTTTTGAAATATAACTCCAATTTTTAGTATACTTGCTTTTTTTCAGACAACTAGCTGACCAAACTCTTGTACCATTGTAGCAGTCGCTAGATATTCTACAACAAAGTCTGGCCACTGCTTTTGTCAAAGCAAAAGTGAGAAGGAAGGGTTTACACTGTTAAATTCAGAGTGTCAAATTATATTCAATTTGTTCTTAATCATTTCTATAAGTCGTACCACTCCTACTCGACATACCGTTAATTTAAAACGGTTAGATTAAGCAGTTTAACTTAAGGAAAGGTATATTCAGTTTGCATCTCAAATCTAGTTTATTATTTACTAAGTATATACGTTAAAATTATGAACGAATGTTTGTTTTGAAATGTAATCACAGAAATGCATTGATTTACATTTTGACATAGATAGAAGTTAAAAATAATAAAATGTTAACTCGAGAGATCGGGTTACCAGTGCTCCTTTGATATCTAACAGTGTATGTACTATCTCTTTCAATATGCGCTATCTCATTCTAACTTGATGGGTCAATTCTAAGCAGGATCGTAAAGCTCGTAACTCGGTCTCGTAAAACTTGTAAGAACTTATGATTAAAGTTGTAATTCTATGCGTACCGTACGATCATTCGTAAATACGTAAATTTCTCAGAAATCTTACGACTAAGAAGAAGCTGTCTGTAAAGATATTAAATAAAGTTATAAGTATTCCAGTTAAAGTTCTCACGAGGCTTACGGAGAATCAGTTATGCCTTTTAAAATTATATGCTCTTTTAAATAAAAGCGTCGTTTGATTCTTCACGGTTCCGTTCTTTTTTTTTTTTTTTTTTGTTTTTTGCGAACTAAAATGATAACTGCGATTAAAAAAAAAATAACAATTTTGGAGTTGTGTCGTTATTGTAGCAAACGAGCGATACGTCTAGCTCATTCAGGTGGTTCTAGAAAAACTTATGTCTTGCGGTTAAACTATTTAATGTTATACACCTCCCTTAAATTTACATAATGTTCAGTATGCAAAATACTATTTGATATTTTCACGCCGGTAAAGCGAAATTTTATACTGCAACGGAGGTAATTTAATTCGCTGGAACGAGAGGAAATAGTAACTTGGTGCTTATAAATTACAGAATTTTTAGTCGCAATATTCTCCCTCTCTCTCTCTCTCTCTCCCTGCGAGAAGAGGAAATCTGTCATCTGTAATACTCTAGTTAACATTCGTTGATAGGAGTAATATAACATCTGACGTGACTTCGTATTCAAGAGAGTTTGCATTAACAGAGCGTATTTTATAGTGCTCCTAATGTACAGAGCAAAGATGGATGCGGTTGTCGGAAATTCCGAGGAAACTGCACTGAACCCCACTGACTTTTAATTCCATTTCCCGCAAACATCTTCTGTTTCCAACAAACAACTGAATAATCGATAGTTACCGCGGCCCTGCCCCAACGGATGTTGAATTTTAATAACATCGGTTCGCTCAAATCCAGCGAATGAATAGGCATCAGACTCTTTGTCGGGTGAATAGTATTGTAAAGACACGCACAGGTGGGAGAGAAAGGGAATCCGCGCGCGAATGCGGTGATACGACAAGGCGAAATCGGCGTTGTCAGGCGTCCGGAAAATCGAGAAAGCGAGGGAAACTGAGAAGAGTCAGGAGATATCAGGGCGAGCCCGAAAAATTTCGGAAGACTTTCGCGCGTTAGAAAAAGATTAATTCACAGCGATAGAATGATATTTTAACGCTACTCGAATCATTACGTATCTCGCAGTAGGAAACATTTTGTATTTTTATTAAAAAAGATTTTTGTTAAAATCTTTGATACATTCGAGCGTTAATATAATGCGATTGTTGTTTAAATATTATTTCGTATTAAGTTAATATTCAACAGTTCTTGTGTTAAAATAATACAATTTATAAGTGAAATAACAATTAAAATTTACATATTCCAACCCGAATGAACAAAATGTGTAAAGATTTAACATACAATATAAATACTAATTTTACTGAAATATGTCTATTTAATGTATTAAAAATTATATTATTTCATTGAAAAAAAAAAAAAAACATGTTTCTACAAAGCTTCGTACAAATTGTCCCATATATTTTTGTTGATTTCTTTCTACTTCTCAAACTATTTCTCGTGTTAAATTAACACAAAAGATCAAGTAGGTCGTTCGTAACGCGCGAAATGTGTTAAATTTCGCACAGACGCTTCAACTGTGTATGAAAAATTACATCTGTATTTAAAAGAGCGCGCGATAACCGAATAGAAACAATAGCTCTTTTCATCAACCGCCGCGTATCTCGGATGCAGCTTTTATTTTCCCTTCTCCCACGCGTTTTCGCGTGTCCTTCACGAGATATTGCAATTGCAGTTCTCAATCCTTATCTCGGCCATATGATCGGAGAGAGAGTTTGAGAGAGAAATTGAAAGAAAGTCTGAAAAACCTTCCAGTTGTGTCTCGCGCAACGACTTTGGTGGAGCAACGCGACACCCGTTAGACCTATCGCCAAGGAGAATGACATAAGACATCCCCGTTCTGACTCGGGCGCCATATGACCGTCTCTGTCGCAAGCTCCACGTCCCCGCTCCGAGTACGAGAGGGGGAGAGGAGGAGGAGGAGGGGGAGAAGGAGGAAGAGGGGAGGGGGGTCTTCCCCCTGGTCCCCTCTTCCCCGCGCCCGCTATACATTCTACTACCGTCATTCCTTGCCCTCTCGTCTCACCGGTCCGCCACCTACCGCCACCCCCGCACCCCCACCACGTCGGCATCGGCGCACAACTACCACCACGGCGTCACTACCACTGTGACGTTCTCCAACCAACACATCGGCACCCCGGCCGTCGGCAGCCCGAGAGAGAGAGAGCCATTGTTGGGAGCGAGAGGAGACGAAAGGAGGAAAAGAACGAAGTTTCAGGACGAGAGAGAGAGAGAGACGGAGCGAGGTGGGGAAGATTACGTGGGAGGGAGAAAAAGAGGGGACAAAGAAGCCAAGAGTAACCCGAGGAGAGACGAGCAAGATGGTGGAGCAAGGAGGGGGGGGTGGGGTGGGGGCCACGTATGAGGACGGAGTGATGAGGAGATGAAGGAGAGGAACGAAGAGAGGGAAAATGAGAGAGAGTGAGAGAGAGAGAGGGGGGGGGGAGGCAACCAGGCACAAGCATAGCGTAGCATGGCACGGCATATCCATAGACATATACACTGTGTCTATGGGCATATCGACGAGATCCGACGGCGGCCGAGCGCCGCCGAACACGGCCGACTCGGACCCTGCGCGCTCAACCCAAACCAGAGAAAGCATAGTTGCATTTAAACTGCCATCCTATTCGGGAGGTCTCTCTCTCTTCCTGAGTTCGTCCGAGCGACCTCGGGACGAATACGTACGGGTGATACGCACGGTAAAAATCAGCTCTCTCTCTCTCTCTCTCTCTCTCTCTCTCTCTCTCTCTCTCTCTCTCTCGTCGCGCATTATCGCGGTGTGTGTTAACCGTTCACGTCGTTCGCGTCGTCCGCGCTTCGTGTCCGTTTTCACGAGAGGAAGAGAAAAAAAAAAGCACGAAGGGGGAAGAGAGGAGGATAGGTCCAGAAAGAGCGCGCGCGGTTTCTGACAGAGAGCACACACAGAGAGAGAGAGAGAGAGAGAGAGAGAGAGAACGGTCCGGGGGTTGACCCGGTCGCGCACAGGACACCCGGTCGGCGGTCTGACGTCAGGAGCGCTTTAACTTGTTGGATTCGACGCGAGTGCGACGCCGAAAGTGAGCCGGTCCGTGAAGCAGCAGCAGCAGCAGCTTCGACCCGGGACACCTGGGTTCGACCTCGGGACGTGGTGAAGGTGCCAGACGTGGACGACGGGATGCCCTTTCGGAGGAGGGCCTGTGTTCGCGACGCGGACACTGGGAGAGAAGGGGTCAACCCGGTTCCCGGTTGGATTTCCGGTACCGCGACGCGACGGGAGTCTCATCTCGCTTGTCACGCGTTTTCCGCTGGTTCCGCCACTGGTTCACGTCATTCGCTTTGTCATCCGCTTTGTCGGCACTACTGTCACCGTCATTGCACGCTCGCTTCGCTAATTCTCCGCTCGTCTCCGCTCGTCTCCCTTGGGCCCCTCCTCCGGGTTCCTCGCTCCGCTTCGCGACGCTGTCGCTGTCGCTTCGGCCACTGACAGCCAGCTGCGATATTCCCCGCGGTGTTAACGAGATCTTTCGGGCACTCGTGTAGCGAAAAAAGAAACGAAGTTGGACGGCGTAGCAAACGATCCAGAGGCGAACGATATATTTTCCGTCTCTTCCGTGTGACGGCAGACGGTTCTCCTTTTTCTTTTTTTATTTCCCCACACATTTCTCGGTTTATCCCTTTTTTTTTCCCCCCCGCACAGATCTCCGCTTTTTAATTCGAGTCTCTATCTCTATTTAATTACGTCACTCGGGGAAAAAGGGGAAAATTAGATAACTCTCTCGGGAAATTAGAGTGAGCTTTTTGAAACACGGCTTTGATCGTGTATCGTTAACTCGCGGTATCTGCAAGTACGTGATTCTCTGATGACGTGTGCGGACAACACTTTTCTGGAGCATGAACGTATAACGACCTTAATAAATGTTAAACACGCCTGTCATGTCGGAACGTTTCTCTTTTTCGAACGAAATAAAAGCAGCCTGCTTTTTCACGGATGCCAGTTATTTGTCAGTGCCTTTAATCATCGTAAATTATCATCGACGACAATGAGACGACAAACTGGACGGACAGATGTGGAGTTAGCTCAACTTGCAGTCAAGCACTGTTCTTAAGTCGTTCGAGCATTAATAATTATCGTCATCGACATTGTTCGAGAACGTTAATCCAGATTCGACTCTCGGTTCGGTGATTATTCGAAAGATTTCGTGCGCGTCAATTTGAAGTATCGCTCCCTTACTTCAAAAGTGACACAATTTACAAAATGTGATACTCGAGATACTACGATAAATTAAGTAAATATTATTCTATCAATTATTAAAAGTGTGAATCGTTGACTTTCATAAAAAAATTCTCCCAGCTCGAAAAGGGTGATTTAAAACATCGGAACAATTCAAACCGGAGTAATGTTTGTGAAGTGACAAAATGACGAAAATTTTTGTGAAATAAAAATGACAAAAATGACATTCGATCGTGTTGGGAATGTATTCTTTTTGCCGATATTATTTGGAGTAGTCAGTAATTTTCTGTTAAATTGAAAAATAGCTTCAGTCACTCTTTTGGAGTAAGGGAACGACGTACATGTACTGTATTGTCAGGAATTGATGATTTCAGAGCTCCGTGTTATCGCGCTAATAAAGTATCACCCTCGTCACTACGAAATGAATACATGATTAAGCCTGAACTAGAAAGCCAAAGTTCGTCTAGCAGTAGTGTTCTCGAACCCGGGACTAGATTATCCAAGGCTCGCGGAGGGCATTCGTACCTGCAAGAGGGAAGTTTCAGCGAGTCCATTCGAGGTCGATGACGAGTGTCTGCATTTTTGACGCATAACGTAATGCGAACTGATAGCAAGCGAGAAGTCGCACGCGACGTCGATATCACTTGGGCGATTTATCTCCCAAGATCTCGAAACGCAACGTCAAGTATGTACATCAGCCGGTGATATCTGAAACGAACGTAAAGTCTTACTCGTGATTTCGGTTCGATCAAAGAGAGATGTGTATCTTATCTTTCACATTAATTTTTAATTTAAAATTTCGGGAGATGGACGGAGGGAGATTTGAGAGATTACGCCGTAAAGATAATTGACATTTGTTTCATTAAACGGGTAAACAGTGATATATGTAATGTCAATTTTTTCAGTGCATCTGTCACGCCCTGATTTCTCTCAGTGAATTTATTCTCCGCGCTCGAACGCTTGTACCAGAATATGCAACACGCTCTGTCACTGTACTGCGACGCGTGCAGCGAAAATATTTGCTTACGGAAATATTTGGACCCGTCGAGTAATCACGCACGCCAGCCAGAGTAATCCAGCGCATCGTGTTGGCAGTGACACTCGAAATACCGAG
>NW_017304438.1:1240269-1243169 GCF_001594115.1 Trachymyrmex septentrionalis | reverse complement strand
TAATACTAATACTAGAGGCTGTTAACGAGGATATTCGTCATCACCACTCGGCGGGGCGTTGATCAATAAGATTTGCTCATGGATAGATTTGCGTACGAAAGCGCGGAAAATTCACCGGCGAGCGGCTGACACGTCCTCAAATTTGATTTCTGACGGGGCTGCCCAACAATAATTGTCAATCGCCGCGTCCAAAATCAAGCTGGTGGTGGTACCGATCGACGAGAGAGAGAGAGAGAGAGAGAGAGAGAGAGAGACCTGCGTTGTACATCTCTCACAGACACAGATATACCTCTCGTATACACGACAAGCTCTCACGTACGACTCTGTGTGTGTGTGTGTGTGCGCGCGCGCGCGCGTGTGTGTGTGTGTGTGTGTGTGTGTATGTGGTACGATCTTCCCGAAATGTTTTTCGGTGGCGATTAATCACTCTGCCGGTTAACGTAATCAATCTCGATGTCAATGCGATTTCGACGTTTTTATTTTTTCCTCCCCGTAGTTGTGTTAACGTCACCGGCTGAGAGCGCGCGCCCGTGTGGCTGAGGATGTTCTGGGAAATTCGTTTCGCAAGAGAGAATAGACCGACCGGTGCACCAGCGACTTCGGATCGAAGTTTGGAAACGCTTTGTTCCCGCTGAAAAAGGTGTTTGAAAGAGGGTTGCGCGGATCGATATATCGGCTTGACTCATCCCCTCTTCCCACGCTCCCTTCTTTCTCACCTCTCCCCCTCTCTCTCTCTCTCTCTCTCTCTCTCTCTCTCTCTTTGCCTTCGGAATGATGTTTTTGCTAGACATCGATGTGAAGAAATATACAGTGAGAAATACGCCAAGTATTCATTGATAACTAAACTTTCAGTTCTTATTTGAGTGAGATTTTCGCGCGCACGAATTACTTTGCCAATTGTCGAGGTCAAATGTTCAAGGATTAAAATAGTGCGAAGTAATAATAACGGTAGATATTTATATGGAGATGCGGAGAAATACTGCTCCAATAAGCAGAAATCATTGCGGTCAATATACAGGATGTTTACTAAGTAACGATAAAACTCTCGTATGAGGATACGACGGACTAAATTGAGTCGAAAAGTCCTCTATCGTTTTACAATTTTCGCAATAATTTACAAGATATTAAATACTAGAAATCGCCGAGTATTGATTTTCAATAATTTTTTACTCAAGTACTATCAACTTTGCAGAAAAACAGCAAGTGAGAAAAATTGTTTTTCTCCTCATTTCAGAGTTCTGAAAATCAGAGAAATCTGAAATTTTGATAAAAATAGTTGTCAATATAAGAAAATGCAGTACTAAAAAGTTGAGAAAAAATTCTTATAGTTCTATATAAGAGAAGAATAAACAATTTTGTCTCTTGCTGTTTTTCTGTAAAGTTGATAGTATTTGGGTAAAAAATTATTGAAAATCAATATTCGGTGATTTTTCTTAGTAATTGATATCTCGTTAACTATTGCGAAAATTGCAAAATCGTAGAGAACTTTTCGACTCAGTTTAGCCTGCTTTACCCCTATGTGAGAGTTTTATCTTTACTTATCAAGCATTCTGTATAATATTGCAACAACATTTCAGCCATATTGCAGCAACGTTGCAATATTCCTGTGATATTGCAACAATGTTGCAGCAAATATTGCTGCAAGCTTTTGTGACATATGGAAGATTAGCATATCTGAACTGCGAACATCTATATATAGACGAATGTAATATATCGGTTCTTCAGAAAGTAAGGCAACACTGCTGTCGATCAACAGTCGACATAAAAGATATGATGTGAATATATGAAAAGGCTAACGTATAAAAATAATGCTCGATTAAATCGATCGAGAGGGGAAAAAAAAATCAGTAAGCGTCGCCACGTTTAAACCGTCACATATTTCAACCGTACAGGCTTCATCGTATAATTGAATTATTTAACGACGTACTCTAATACTTGTGCGTATCGTGTCGTACTTTGCATGTCAAATCACGTATTTGTAATGAACGTAATGAAACGTGAAGCTAGGAAGAAGTGTTGGAAGAGAGAAACTAATGAATAGTGATTAGGAGGCTAACGTAAATTCACCTGCGACCCGGCGGCGAAACAATCGAGTCTCTGTGTCGTGGAAATTAAGCAAGATTTCCCAACGGCGTGGAAAACGCCGTTCCGAGTGAATCAGCGGGATGATGCAACGTTTCGCAACCTACCGCCGCGTCTGCCGCGACGGCTGCGAAATTATCCTCACCGCGCTCGTTTATATCTCGCATTATCGAATTACCGCCATAATCCCTTTGACACTCGCGCCCAAAAATTCTGAAGCTCTCTCCACCGCTCGGCGGAAGTAAAGTGTTCCCGATGTAACCCCGCTCTCGCCGCTCGTACTTGTTGCATCTAAAACCTTCACAAACCGAAATCTTCCTCTTGCATATATTCGGCCTCGTAAATTTACAATAACCCCGCGGAATTAGCGAGTGTCCCACGTCGATGTCGGCGATACGGGACGCCGTAATTGGACGCGAAAACTCGTTGGAATTAGACTACGGTGCGTTAATTGACGCGCATCCTGGCAAAAACACATTTGCGCTAAACGTCAGAACGTTAGTTAGACATGTTGGAGCAAGCGGAAGTAATTACGGTGTACAAGATGAGTGGTTAATTTTCCAGTGTTAAAACCAGCCTCGATTCACTTACAGCGCGCGAATCTCTCAAGCGCGAGCGTTTCTTCAAAGCGTTTCTCGCTACTCGGCTCCACTCTCTTGAAATTTTTCGTCGAAGATTTTTCTTTTGATGATACAATTTTTCCGATAATGGATAGAATACCGATGTTTTCAAATGAGAACGAGTAATATCGTCTTGAGAATTGTAATAAGTAGAGAGGGAAGAAAACGTTATGCGTACAAATGTACGACACTCGTCCT
>NW_017304438.1:1230191-1240169 GCF_001594115.1 Trachymyrmex septentrionalis | reverse complement strand
GAGGTCTTTATTATCAAGTAAGAAAAGCACTTGAAGACACAGTTATTGAAACTCGCTATAAACTAATGGAAACGAATTTACTAAATTACTTTCAGGCACAAATGTCTTTTGAAGTTTAAAATCTCTTTATTTTGGACGAAGAGAAAGCTCGCAGAAATTTAAATACGTGATCAAACTAATTACAACAATAGCGTAATCATGTCTTTTGTCGACAAAAGACTGTGCTCGACAAAAGACATGAAACCTTTTTTTCTCTGTAATCGTAATCATCTACATTCGGAAAAAAGAAGAAGAGAATTTTTTACAGTGAATTTTTTAGTGACAACTATATAGGTAACAAATTTTATGCGTAGAATTGAGATGTGCAATATATATACTATACATATATAGTTTAAAAAATTATTTTATAGTGATTTGCAACTAAAGCTGGATATAATTATGAAAACTTATTAATTCTCATAACTGTTCAACTTTAATTGCACAATAAAATGATTTGTTCAATTACATTAATTCTACACGGTTGAATAAACTTTGTAATTTACAAAATTTGCAATAACTACAAAATGAATTATTTAACTATTGCACATTAATTTTATAAAACACATCGCACATAATATACATGTATAAAATTTTATATACGTATGTTAATTTTGTTACCTGTATATACATGCTGTTACCATTGTTCTTCTGAGTACAGAAAAATTTCCTATAAATTCCCTCCGAAAAATTCCCACTCCTCTTTCGTGATCGATCTCTCGTTATCGAAACTCGGTATCGATCCGACGCGATTATCGCGCCCGGTTGCTCCCTTCAGTCCGCTCATCGTATCGTCCGGTATTAACGGAAGTGTGTAACGTCAACCTACTATTACAAACGTAATTATTCGCAAAAGCGCGGTGACGACGCTTATCTCGTATGTACGTGCCACGTCGAGATCCGTTGCGCAACATCCGACGCCGGGATATTCGCGAGAGTCGAGCGGTTCGATTCGCGCTTTTCGCGGGGCTACATGCGCCGGCATGTTGCTCGTCTCCGGTAATCGATAGACCTGAGTGACCGAGGAAATTCGCGAACCGAACCGAAATTTCATCCACCACGTCGAGAGCGTCTGCGATGGTTTGCAGCCAGAGAAGGAAGCGTCTATCGATCTGCCTCGACCTAAAAAGGTAAGTAGGCAAGCGCCATGGTTACCATTATCTTTAGATCGCGCCTCTGACTTTTCATTCGTCGCGATTATTCTGGGCTGTGCGTTAATACGTAATTGAAATCTCTACGATAGTACGTAGGTCCCTCAAGTTTTGAATAACTATTGTACAAAAATATGGTATATATTCACTGTGAATTATTTGGGCATTTGGAAGATCTAGCTTTGACCGTCACAGGCTTGAATATACTTATACTTGAGCGTTTGAATTCATGTCGGTCCTGATAAAATCTTATTATTGTTCCCTTCGGGACAATTTTTTTTAAGTGACAATATTTAATAAAGGGAATAAAGTGAAAATCTTCTACTTAACTCTTCGGAAACTGATGGTAGGTTTGGATCTATTTAATTATAAATCTCTGTTAATAATAGTAATAATAATAGCTTTATTGAAGTGTGGAAAGATACAAGAAATATTTTGCATGGGAAATAATAAAAAATAATATCTCAACAAGTAATGTTGCTTGTATAAAAAAATTCAAATGCTAAAACAATTTGATCAGTCATTCCTTTATATTACATCTGCAAAAATTTGAATTATTTTTATTAAAATATTCACTTAGTATTCTTCTTTTTTTTTTTCTTTTCGTACGAGTTATGTCATTTCGGTTCTCTCAAAATTATAATTAGTGCCTTTTAATTACCATAAATTAAATGTCTTACAGACTCAGCATTAGTAACTATGTTACAGATTTTGGCGTCAGTTCCGGAAGATTAAGTAGGGAGGACCTATTATCTTTCCATTATAAATCACGCAAGCATTCCAATGACAATACCTAAGCGCAATTTCCGTTCAGTTTCACTCGCGAATATGTCTATGAAATATCGCCATCTACTTTAGGTACGTTCTATTTCTCGGAGATTTGAATTCGGGTCAGTGCAAAAGGTACATGTTGCTATGCAACAGTCATTCGAACGCTGGGAACGTGAGAGGGCGTTTTGGAAAAGATTTGCATGAGGAGTTGGAGTTGGAGTGGAAACGCGGTTGAATCCGCGAATTGAATTGGATTAAATTGAATTTTTTTCGCTTCCGCAAAAAAAAAGGGGGTGGGGAGATTTAAGGTGTTGAACGTGGAACCTGGCAACCCTTTGAATTAATGCAAATTAACAGTCGCGCGTACGGTTGCGAAAAGTACACACTAAAAGGCTTATACAAACTGTACGTACAATATATTGTATGTTCGTATTCGCAACTGCGAGTGGACGAATGGGCCAATTATCGTTGCCTGTATGTACTGTAGCGCATTCCGCATGAAGAACACGTGTTATACCATTAATTATTAATTAGCGTCACAATATGGAAATTATAATGCTGCAATATACATACATTGCGATAATTAAAGCGCGTGATTTGTTACTTTCTGGTTGAATCTTAGTTACATTTAATCGTCGAACGCGGTAAACTCCTGCAGAGTTATATCTCGAAAAGTATCGCGGCCACATAAATTATTGAGTGAGGAAAAACATTATTTGCGGTAAATTATATTCTAAGCACGATGCACGTTGAAGATTAAAATCCAGGTAAAAGCTGCGTTCCACCTTTGTGAGCGTTGTTTATGCTGGCGTAACTTTTCCCGAAGGGGAGAGGGAGGGGGGGGAGGGTACAACGTGCATAAATATCTCTGTTAAACTCGGGTTGTAAGATTAAAAACTTTTTCCCCACTGCGCCACCAGGCCGCCGCATAAAATTCTAGCGAATTTACAATTAAATTTTGCAACCGTGATAATAAAGTAAACAACCGCCACCTTTGCATGCAAATTGGAGCGTAGTTTACGTGAGAAAAACGCGATCATCGTCGCGACGCACCGTCGAGATGTACCATTCGCGTGATTGTTGGCGATGGAAAAAAAAAATAATCTCCCGGGACGTCTCCAAGAATAGGAGCGAGCAAGAATACTCGCGGGGGAAATCGATCTCTTGTCATTCGGGATTATTTTGCAGCGAGCGCGTTTTGTCAGCTGCTGCACAGTAGTTCGTAAAATAATTTCTTTAGAAAGAGAGAAAATTCGGCAATTCTAAATCTCTCTCTCTCTCTCTCTCTCTCTCTCTCTCTCTCTCTCTTTCTCTTTCTCTTTCGCTTCCCACACCGAGAGAAAAAAATAGTTGGAATAACCTTAATGTAACTATAATAGTCATTTTAATTATAGTCATTTTTTTGGACAATCATAAATTTATAACTGTTTTGATCTGAATTATAGTAATTTGAACACTCAATTATGATCGTAACGACCATAATATGTAATTATTCGACTGTAATTGTACGATTATCTTACACATAAATCATATTTGCATATAGTAAATTATACTAAAAAGTTATAATGTTGTAACCATACATGTAAGGCTATTGTTATTAACATTATAACAATAATAACTATAAAAATCATGCTTCTAACTATAATTATTTTATCATGCAATTATAGTCGTAAATACGATATACTTTTCTGTCATTGTCAGTGCATTTCCATTCGAATCTCTACGCTCATTTAAGCGAGCACTCTTCTGTCATCTTCGGCGGCATGAGACTAGTTTTCAGTTTTAAGTTCTTATTAGTTTTTTCTCCTCGTTTCTCTTTCTCTCTCAGCTTCTTATTTTAATTATTAACGATATAGTTGCAGTTTTTCTTTTCTTGTTCCTCACCACGTTATCTTTTCATCTTTATATAATTTATTTTCTTTACATATTTTATTTCTACCAATTTGATTTATTCCTGTTGTACTACTTTCGATAATTGCGTACTTTTGTTATTATATTTTTCTCTTATTTTTGTGTTTGAGGGTTTGCTCTGAAATAACGAGAGAGAGAGAGAGAGAGAGAGAGAGAGAGAGAGAGAGAGAGAGAGAGAAGGATGCCTTTATCTATCCTCTCCCTCTCTCTCTCTCCCCCTCCCTCCCTCTCTCTCTCTCCCCCTCCCTCTCTCTCTCTCTCTAGAGAGAGACTATTTCGCATGGAGGGCGCGCGTTATCAGCTGCGTGCGCAAAATGTGGCAGGAATTCGAATCCGCTAGTTCCCTTCGTGCTTCCTGCCCACGGTCGGTCTACGAGTTACGACCAGCCAGCCGTTGCTTGCAGAGCTGCGAAACGAGGAGCGACAGCACCCTACGGGAAATTGTATCGACGCGCTCTGTACGAGCGCAAATCGATTTCTTCTCTCAATTTTCGAACAATGAACGAGCTATTCGCGAGTCTACGAACGAGCAGATTTCTAGTCTCAACGAGCGAAATTTCTAATCGTGAAAGCATCTCATGACGATAAAACTCGTTTCTTACGAAGTGTAAGTGTCATAATCCGTCCTACATCTGTATTACTGTCTTAAAAGGCATTATGTATGTTTTTTTACGTAAAGTTTCATATCGATTATTTAACGGTAACTCTATCTACAGAGCACGAAAGCTTGCAGCAACGTCGCAAAGTTACTGCAATATTGCTGGAATGTTGGTAATGTTGCTGTAATGATTGCTGGAACGATTTGTGCTGTATGGATGATTAATGGTTGTGATTTTACGATTGTATATAGTTGTATTACGTAAAGATTTACGTACTTATATGTAAATACCTTTTACATTCTCAAAAATTATGAATTCGCACAAAAGTTATGAATATTGATTATAATATTATAAAATTCACATGAAAATATTAAGCACTAAAAACTCGCCTTGACCGAATATTTGACTCGTATAGTCTTTTTCATTCGTTTAGACATTTCTCGATCGATCTTCACTTGCAAATTTAAACACAAGACGTATCAATTAATTGTTACGACGAATCGGCTAAGCTCTTTGTTGATATATATTTCATATTATAACGGGAATCAGTTTTAATAAGGAATTACGTGATTTCTATGGCCCCACGTACCAATAACGATGTATGAATATTTAAATAGACCAACGAAATCATTATGAAAACAATAAGCGTGTAAACAGAAAAAGCCTTTGATTAATGTAGCATCGATAATTAAACGAAAAAGTAATAATGTGCCATATTTTATTATAGTCGCAGCGCACATGAGTCGCCATGTTTTCATATTATTCAGATAATTATTCAAGCTACAATTTCAACGAATAATTTGCATCTGCCACCACATAGTTATTGCACCGCGAGAATGCAAAAATCGAACGGTCAGCCGCGGGCGCGCATCGCGACTGTAGAATCGACAAATCGCGTAACGGCTTTAAATTTTCGGTAATTTTAATTACGATTACCTTCATCGCGTCCGTGGCTTCGTGCTAATTTGATGTAATTAAATTTCCTCTGTTTGTTTAAATAAAAGAAACGGCAAATACTGATCCTCGAACTCGACCGCACTGAGAGAAAAAAATGGTTGCGGGTACATAATTAAAATATAATTTATAATAATTTTTTGGGTCAGAGCTATAAATTTATAATTATTTTAACCCTGCATAACTATAACATTAAGTTTTACCTTACCATATTTCTTAGTTGTTATTACCATGTAAATAGTTAGCGAATGTTAAGAAAATGGTAATGTTCACTATAATGACGATTGTATTTATTTTATATAAAAATGATTATTTTTATTTACCATTTGTATCTTAACGTTTAATTACATTAATAGTTTATATTATCATAATTTATAATACAATTTTTCCAGATTTGTGAGAACTATACATATAAAGCTATCACTAATATTATAGCAGTAATAACCAAAAATGGACCTCCTAACCATAATTTTTTAACCAAGCGATTCAAGTCATAAATATCAAATACTTTTCTCTCTGTCAAGCGGACGGTCAATTTGTCTTTAACGATTTATTCTGTTTCATCCTTGTGTTAAGATGTGTTTAATTTTATTCTCTCATTTAATCCTCTGGAGCTGGCGCCAAAATCTGTAACACTGCGGTCGCTGACGTTGGATCTGTAAAATTCATTTAACATGTGTTAATTAAAAGGCACTAATTAATTTCAAGAAATCAAAATGATATAACTCGCATAAAAAAATGAATACTAAATATATCTTAACAAAACGGGAAAGCTACTATCCAGATAACATGCTTGTTGCATAAGATATCTAAAAGACATTTTTTTTTTTAGATATCTAATGCAACATAAATGTTATCCGGGCGATGAAAGTGCGACATTTTGAGACAAGAAACACAATGAAGTAATAAATTATAATAAATTTTACGCAAAGAAGAATTTCAAGATTTTTTAAATCAACTCCCCATTCTCTCTCTCTCTCTCTCTCTCTCTCTCTCTCTCTCTCTCTCACTCTCTGTCTCTCTCACTCTAAAAATTAATTAATAATCCAAATTTGCAGGTAACATAAAGAAAATTAAATATGATTAACATTTTTAAACAATGTTAATATATTAAAGGTTTTAATAATATAAATCAAGTAAGAAGTTAACCATATCATTACGATCTATTCGTGTATTAAACAACTTTAATTTGTTATAAAATATAAAAGAGTAAACTAGTAAAAAAAAAAAAGATAAACTAATGTTTAAAGTTAATATTTTTGACAAACAGATTTATACAATAAACACACCGAGCTTCGGTGAGGTCGAATTTCCAATATTTTTTAAATTAATTTGCATAAGTGTTTTATTGTAAATCTATCCTGTCTGCGATAATACGATATTCTAATGCTTGCTTCGGAACAAAATGGCACCGATACTCGTTCGGAATCAGTATCCCTTGGCAATATAATCAGAGTTTCTGCGCTCGTAGATTAATCGAAGCTAATAGAAATTCGCGATTGGTAAGAGATATCATCGTAGAACAGATAGAATCGTAGACATTTCCGTCCATGGGAGACTCTACGGGGCCCGTGCACTCACAATCAGGTTTATACACACTATTAGGGCGCGCGTGCGCGGCCCAATCGGACTGGGAGGCATTATGCCAGGCAACCGGGCTATCACGCTTTGTCATTATTCGTGAGAACCCTATCAATTCGACTGGAAGATTGAATAAGAAGAAAAACACGGCGCGATGAGGCGCGCGAAGGGCTCAATAGAGCCGCAACGCGCGCACCCGCGCTCTTCTCATTGTTATCGGCACCGACAAAAGATATTTGAAAAAGAGGAAGAGAAACACTGCCAATCTAAATTGAATCTCTTTCTCTCTTTCTTGCCTGCCCTCGTTCGCGTTTCCTCCATCTATCCGCGACCTGAGTGGGAGCGGGAACTTCCTACGGCTCTCTATATCTCGCGAACTGTCACACGTATGTATACATGACTGCCCGCCATCCGAGTCGATTTTTAGTCGATCGTTCGCCTAATTCGCTGGCTTTCATCAGAGAACGCTTACCGAGACGAGAGAGAGAGAGAGAGAGAGAGAGAGAGCTGTTATCGCAAACGGTGGAGTCACGTGAAATTAATCGAATCGAATTTCAGAGGGTAATATGCAACCGAAAACTGGATTCCGCGGAGGGAGAAAGGCTCGTCTCGTCGAGAGAACATGAAAGTTCGACCTCCCCAGTGAAATCTTTCCATTCTATTTTGCGGACGTGAATTTTATCGTAATTTGATGTCTTCTCCTTCCCGAGTGATCGATTTCAAGAGCGAGCGGTCGAAATTAGGAATTACAAAGAGGATTTATACAGAGGACAGGTACCTTTTTAAAAAAAAAAAATCTTAATTTTTGGAAAGTAAACATTAATTAGCAATTTATTAATAAGGAATAAAAATAGATTGTATATATATTTCTCAAAATTATTTTACTTAAAAAGATGTGTAATAATTAAAATATTTGATGTAATCTTGATAAGAAGCGAACATGAAAATTGTATTATTTGTGAGCGCAAAAATTATTCGTACAGTTGAGAAATTCTTCTAAGATCATGAACGCCAATTATTTTCGCAAAGTTCTTTTAGTTATGTTAGGACAGAACGTACGTCGTTTTTAATAAATTGTTAATTAATATTCATTTTTGTTACAAATGAAGCTCTTTTTTTTTTTTTATAAAAATCTCGCCTGCACGAATACTTTTTGTATTCACTACAGTCAGTTCTCCGATTACATTTGCCCAGCCGAAATCTTCGAAATGCAAACAATCATAGCCGACAGTGGATTAAAAAATAAACGGTAGAGAGAGAATTATTGATTACGGTTATATATTTTTATATGAAAAACTTGTAAAAATACGCACGGATTGGAATCGCGAAATCCAGTAAGCGGCAAAATGTTTGTGTGCGCGTGTGTGTGTGTGTGTGTGTGTGTGTGTGTGTTATAAATTTACAACGTGCGTTTGTCGAAGAGAAAAATATTTACATCGAGAAATGTCAGACTGTGTGCATTATCGATTTACAGCTCAAATAACTGTGATACATCGCGCACAAAATGCTGGCGAAATATATTGGGTTTTTTTTTTGTCACTTTATTTATTAGCGGCATTTGTTAGTACGCAATCGACGGCGGTTACATTTACACTGGCTACTTTGATTTCGTTACGATTTCGTGCGTCACGTATCGAAACGTATATGGGCGAATTATGTGACATACAATATCTATGACGACACGCGCATCATTAAGTATTACCGATCAAATTAAATCAAGGATTATATTTAACGCGTCATTATATCAATCCTGGAATGATTCAATCATTTAATTGTTATACAGATTAATTGTAAATGGAGATATTGCCGCGCGGGGACTCCTGTTTTTACTTATTTAATTCGCACAACGGCGCCGTGCGACGTAATCTCTCAAATAATTTTCATGATTATGAAAACATCGCGTCTCCGCGGACGTCGCTCATCGATTTGTCAAAATTTCGTGCTAAAACGATTATAAAACAGGCGGATGGCGATTATCTGGTGGCAAAGCTCTCGCTCATGTGGAACCGATAGAACGAATCTAGCTGTGACTTATATTCATATAAGTCGAGGGGGAGGAGAGGGAAAAGAGGTGTACACCGTGATCGATAAATGCTCTTCGTGCGAGAGAAAGAGGTGGATGAGGACGCGAGAGAAAGAGAATATAAGAAGGTCCATGAGACGGTGAGCAGATAAACGAAGGAGCTAGACGGTAACGCAGTGAAGAAGATTGGCAATTTTCGCAAAATTAAGCGAATTGAATCGAATTATGTCGAGCCGATGACGTCAGACTTGTAACTCGCTGAATTGGCGAGAAATGCAGCCCTCTCCGTCTCTGTTCGTTTCTCTCCGTTTGTTTGTCTCTCTCTCTCTCTCTCTCTCTCTCTCTCTCTCTACAATTTTTTATCTTATATTATCTTTTCTTTCATCACTTTTTAAATTTATCTATTTTTGCTTATCGCACCACTTTATTTTATTTTACTTTATCTTATTTATTGTACTACTTTTTTCTACACCGTACTTCGTTTTTCATGGTTTCTTTATTATTTTATCCTTCTTCCTTTTGTTTTGCCATTACTCTTTACTATTTTCTATGTACGTTCTTAGAGGGCTTGCCCTTGCAACAGTAATAAACGCTGCGTCTATCTATTCATCTATCTCTCTTTGCCTCCTTTCCTTGACTTGTACCGTCGATGTCTTCAGTTTAACTTACATCATTTATCATCCTCATGAGAGGATATCTCTTGCAATTCTCCCGATAGCGTGCGAATTTCTGTTTCAACGACGCGATCGATTCGCCATATGCAACATGATGCCAAGATGAAATGGGTGACTGATTGACTCGGTTGAACTTAATTGCGCGTGAATCATTCGTTCTACATAATTGCACGGAAGAGTTATCGTCGACGGTATACTATACTTATCACGTGCCACTCCGCGCTTCTGTCTCTCTCATTGAATAAGAAAAGAAAAAAAGAAAAAAAAGAAAATGTATC
>NW_017304438.1:1225292-1230091 GCF_001594115.1 Trachymyrmex septentrionalis | reverse complement strand
CGCGCTTCTGTCTCTCTCATTGAATAAGAAAAGAAAAAAAGAAAAAAAGAAAATGTATCACATATACATGCGTGTACACGCTCGCACACAATTCGCATCGCGAAGTCACGCGATCATCGTAAATACAGCGTGACTGTTAACATTTATGATTTCCGTAAATCATTAGTTCGAAGTGGGACGAAGTAACGCAAGTTTGCTGGCATCCGAACTGACGATATTTGTTTATACTGTGACAGTATGTTTTATATTCACTTAGCGATATTTGGAGAAGCGCATTCGAGTATTAACTATATTATACTAAAGTCGTTATAGAAGGAAAATACAACTTTTTTTCGCGACTGTTCAAGGATCGTTTTATTTTTACATTTTCTTAAGTATTTTTTGTTTTTGTTTTCGTTATAAAGAATTGGCTGAATCAACAACTTTAAATTAATTTTTTAATGATTCAAGCACACGCATAACTGACAGTGATTTCGTAATAATGCAAATAAGAATTTTATTTTTATTTCGATATATCAATTTTTCTTTGAATTTAGCGTTATAATAATTTTCGATTTTCATGAAGGAGAAAATGTAGAAATAAAACGAATTTCCGAACGGTCGTAAAAAAATAAAAGTTGTGCCTTCATTTAAGATAATAATATTATATATAATCAGTTAAAGTCTTAGGAAAATATTTTATATCTACTTCACTGCCTCCATTTTAAAACTGAGGAAAATCCGCATAAGATTGACGACACAAGATGACTGTTGGCATTAAGCCACATTCTATCTGTCTGATATTCTTCAGACAGTGTTATAGAAGTTTTCGAAACGTTCATGCCAATCGCGAAGATCGGAGGTGTCTCAAGGAAAAGCCGTTAATTGCTTTTAAACCACAACGATTTACAGCATCGCTGATACGGCGATTCCCTTCGAGGAGAGGGGTGACCTATGCAAAGTCAATTAGTTCGGGTATAATAATGTTTACGGCTCTGGCGCGGCATTATATATATATATATACGGAGGCAAGAAGCAACTATCCTGGATGAGAACCGGGCAACAATAAGAGTTCCGGTGTTTTGTACCGAAGAATTCTTGCAGAGCGATAGCGGTAGATCTCGATGTTCGCGCAAGAGCAACTCGCGAGTAAAACCAAGCGTGGCTAATAAAGGGGAAGCATGACCAAATAATGTGATTGATAGTTTCAGTCCCGAGGCTGGACTATCAGACGTCGGTGATCCGAATCGTTTTCACGCCTATCAAAAGTTGATGGAGCTATCGCTCAGGATAATAGATCGCAAAAGACGATAACGTGCAAGTCAATACAATAGTTTATGCTCAAATAGAAATCTGCATTTCAGTCGTATCTGATTCCCTATGAAATATTAAAGAGTCAAATTTAAATTAATTTAGTTGAATTAAATAACATTTTGTTATTTTTAACTTCCGAATATATCAAAATATTATTTTAATTTGTGTTATTTTAATTCAAAAATTTCTATTTTAAAAATAACCACACCTAATCAACTTACTTCTACGATCGATTTGCTTAGTTTCGAAATAAATTTATATTAACGTATTAAATACATTTAATAAATAATAAACTAAATTTAAGTCAAATTTAATTTCTTTGAGTTATTTTGTTTAACTACATTGTTTTTTTTTTTTTTTTAAGTTAAATTACTGATATATTGAGTAAGAGCAGTAAAGTGATCTACTATAGGAATAATTAACTCAAATTAATTATAATTTAACATTATGAATTTAAGAGTGTTGGCGTAATTGCCAAAATATTTTCACAAGAAAAAGTAAGATTAAATATTCAAATTAATTAATTGTTTATTTTATATAGAAAGAAACGTTGGTTTAATATTTGAATAAAAATACAAAAATACAAAAATTGTACAACAAAGGCGTTACACGCGATATGAAACAAAAAAAACCGCTGCAGGAAACTGTTGGTTCTGACGTTACTAAATCTTGCCGTCTTATATTGCGGCCTTTATGACGATCCTCGCCCACATGTTACGAAAGCAAGACCACAGAACGCGCGTCCAGGAGTTGAAATCTGAGAAATCTCTACCGCATCCTCCGTATAAAGCTGATCAGACTTTCTGATCTTCGTATGTTTGAGTCTCAAGATGAGATACAAGGGCACTAAGAAGTAGAATATACAAAGTATAATGTTTGTAAAATATCTAAGGTAAAACGATTGTTAAACTCAATATTTTACGTGAACAAATTTTAATATTTATTTATATGGTACATATATTATACAGTTAATATATAAATACTTAAACTGTAATATATATTGAATATTTTATAGACAATTAATAGAAGACTATGAGATATAAATTTCAAAGTTTTATAACTAACTTGAAAAATCCGATTTTATATCAAGTTTTATGCATTTGGATCACTATATGATGTTACGCTAATGTCATTCATGGAGCTTACTAACGCTATCACGCTATTGGCTTCGCGAACAGAGTTGATAGCATTTGCGTTCACAGCTCTGATAGCGTCTCCCCGAACGCATCTGTAGTGGTATATACAGTGTCGATGCTCGTAAATTGCATTTAATCGATAAAGCAGCGATTCTGTTCGAAATTTGGCCGCGTCACGCTAGTATCCTCTTAAAGATTAATTATAAACGCATGAAATTATTTGTAATTGTAGTGAAAAATATAAAAATGGTCTTACAAAATTAAAAAATGTATCGAATCATTACATGTCAGGTTTTACTCTTCGTCAATTTTGAAGTTAAAATGAATCTTGCAAATTATCGACAGACTTTCAAATAATTAATACATCATTGACAAGAAATACAATAAACGACTAAGCTTCATTTCGACGAAGTCATATATATTAACCGATGAAATCGGAGACTCGTGAAAAGACAGATAATTCGAAAGTATTTTTCTGCGATTTATGAATTCTCGTTAAAAATCTCGTTTACTATACAAATACTAATAAAAGATAACAAATAGCGGTTTTTTCTGCTAATATTCTTTAATCGCTGTGAAATTATATCTTATTATCTTATATAATCTGTGAAATATCTTATTATCTTATATAATCTCTCCGTGCTGATAACTAACGCTTGGAATAAATATAATATATGTATATGTATATATATTAATTGATTATATTGATTAATGTATTGATTAATATTACATATGTATATATATATATATCAATATTAAATATTATGTTTATCGGTTTATCATAGTTGGGGAGCATATCAAACTTCAGGTACACACATAGAATACATTCATATATACGGAGTACATGCATAATATATATACATATAGTACCATTAGGCTGTCGAGACGAGTATTATGAGAGTTATGCGCCACGGGACAAATATGCGTTACTGGTCCGTGGGGATATACATATTGTAACATGTATATCTCCCTTCAGGATTAAGGCGGCAATGCATGCCTTCGCGCTCTGGAAGGAGATATTGATAGCGAAGCGGCTTAGAATCTCACTGGAAATTTATGAGCTTACTTGAGGCTAAAATCGGAGTAAAATAGCGTTTAAAAACAATTTTGAGAACAGATTTGAGAATTTTTCAATTTGTCCGATGTCGACAATTGATTGCTGAGGCCATCATTAGTCTCAAAATTTAGCTTAGAAAATGAGATTTGTCTTATATTAGAAATTAATTACTGAGGTTTTATCATCTCTAAGTCCGAAACTTCAGCTCGTTCATTTATTTCCCATCGTTAATTTTTTGAAAATTAAAGGATGAGCATTCAGTGAGAGAGAAAAAAGTCAAATCGGGATTGACCGGAGAAGCTGCGATTAAAAAGTAATACGGTGGAAAAATGTGGGACGTTCTATATAGCGAGAAGAGCGCGCAAAACTCACCCCAGGGTGACGGACGACCTCGGGCATCTCGCGTATGAAAGGCGTCGGGCATTCCTAAAGGATATTCGAGGCCGCGAAAAGGAAGAAGTATAAACCCGGGAAGACGATTCCGGAATGCTGGGAGGGGACAAAGAAGATGAAAGAGCGAAGTGGAGTGAAGGAGGAAGATTTCGTGGGGAAGCAGAGAACGGGTGAAGGCATTCGCTTACGATCACGATGCGATGAGAAAGAGAGGGAGAGAGAGAGAGAGAGAGAGCAGAAGAGAACGAGGAGAAAAGGGCGAAGGTCTGGGAGAGGAAGTGCGATGAAGGTTTACTGCCGCGGTTATGTTCGTCGGTTCGCGCAATTTCGGTGTATCTGAATCAGGGGAGGAGCCCTATCTAAACGAGCCCGGATGAATCCTCACAATCGTCCCGTCTTTGCCCTTCGCGGGACAAGACAAGGGGAAAGAGCGGGCGAAGGGACGAAGCGGAGGAGGACACGGCCCATAAAAATGTTTGTAACGGCGCGGCCCTTGATGCAGACTCTCGCGCGACAGAGATTTCGAAAGGAGAGCACTGCGAGCGCAAGCGATAAAAGTGTGTCCGTGTGTTTGCGCGAGCGCGTACGTCGGAGAGACAGCGGCGGAGACAATCATCCTATTCGTAGAACGTCGACGATGTCCTCAGGCCGTTAACCCTTTCGGCCTCTTCCTCCTCCGCGCTGATGGTTTTACACGCCGGCGAGGCCGGCGGCCACCGAGAGACGCCAGCTCGCGATCTTCACGCGCTGTAATTTGAGGTTTAACTCCGATGGATTATGACTCGCCCGAGAAAGCTGCCGATGGATAACGTCCTGGGAAAATACTGGGCGATTCCGATTCTCCTCCTCGAGGAGGAGAAGGGTTGGCAGCCCGAACCCAGGGACAACGTCGAACCCGCTCGCGTCATTAACTAGCTGAG
>NW_017304438.1:1215414-1225192 GCF_001594115.1 Trachymyrmex septentrionalis | reverse complement strand
CCCGAACCCAGGGACAACGTCGAACCCGCTCGCGTCATTAACTAGCTGCTAGCTGAACCACCTCCATGGTGGTGAAATTGATATAGCATCGTTGTGACAGCCTCGGAAAATCGTTCGCACCTTCGCTGTTACTTCGTCGCTCGGCTAATCGATATCCTTAAGGAGTGTAACCCTCGTGCTCCAATTACTAAAGCGATACTAAAGCCAACCCCCGTCAGCAACCTGACGACGCGTTTGCAGATATACGTACGATCACAGAGCGACGAAACTGTATGCATCTGATCGTGATAACGTATGATAATACCGCGGGTTATTGTCTAAGATTAGAACCGGCACACAGGAACGTTTCCAGACGGCTCGGACTGTCCGTCTTGTTAGCGATGATAGACAGCGAGGGAGAGAAGCCTCCGCTGGACCTCCGTTTACAATTCGAGCTCGTAGCCCAGTGGGATATTCCGTTCTTGGCTGGCACAAAGGCAATGGATAAGCTTACGTGTTATACGTGAGACACGGGGGTGGCAAGCGAGTAGAGTGTAAAAAGGAAGTCGGGAAACTGACGAAGAGAGCGGCAGGAAGAGGAGTGTACCGAGTTTCACGGCGTGCAGTTGGAACAGATTGGTGACAGTCAGCCGGGAAAGGTAGGCTGGGGTGGCAGGGGAGAGAGTGTTAACGATATGTACACACAAACAGGCCGCGTACCGGCCGAAAGGAAGGGAAATTACCGTGGAAAACAAAGCCGAGCGCGGAGAAGGATCGCTGAAGGTACTCTCGGCTGGGATGTCTTGGTACCTCTGACGATTCTCAATCATCCTGTTTACTCGCCGCTCGTTTTCCCTCCCTCAACGTCGCGCCAACGCAGGCGTTTGCGTTCTTCTACTTCTAATGCCCTACCCCTATCCCTCGTCTCTTTGTCTCTCTCGTTTCATGTCGGCCTCTTTTGTTCGTCCCGCACGCACCGATGCGGAACAAGCATTGTTCGAAAATGGTTTCACCTGATCGCGCCTCTCCTACCAGCTCGATATTCGTTCCATGGCATCCTCAACTGCGTTGAAACACGAGAGTTTTCGAGAGTTTTTAATGTTGAAAAAACCGCGGACAATCGTTAACCCTACGTTATTTGCGTAGTTTGTTTTTTTACCGTAATCACGTGGAGTATCTCTGACATCCCAATATTATATCTCAATTTTCATTATTCTCCTTGGTGATTTACAATTAAATCAAAATTGATAATACTCTTTGGACAAAGATAAATGCAAAGCAAATTTTGTGAAACAATTTAATAATGTAATAATGTATATAGTACTCATATACATTTAGCGAATTTATAAGGCCAGACTATTCTGCAGGCTAGATCTATCGTTGCGAGTATTGTAGAGTCAACTTTACGTTACTTGCGTGTTTTTTTTTTTTTTTTTATGTAATTATTCGTGTGAGATATTTTTAACACGTTCGCCCCAACGTTATATTTCAATTTTCATTTTTTTAAAAATGATTTATAATCAAATAAAGATTGATAATATTTTTTATACATCCTTTAGATAAAATTCTTTTTTTAAATTGTGCAATCATTTGCGCTAAGTATAATAATGTGTACAAATAGCATTCGTATATTTAGCGACTTTATAAGGCTGAACCATTCTGGAACACCCCACATGAGAGTTAATGAAGAGTTAATAAAGTGGCTATATATACTGATACAAATGTTTGGACATTTACGAAAGGAACAGCTTTGCTTGTATTTAAAAATGTAGCTATATAAGGAGAGATCCGAAAATAGTTATATTGGACCATCAGAATAATTATATGCACTGGGAAAAAATGTACTGAATTTTATTACATTAGGTTTGAATAATAAAATTGCTAAATATTTAGTAAATCTAATTAATTATCATTTGTTCATCGTTAATTATTTTATATAAATATTCATTATCGTAAATAAACGTTAATACTTATTCAAGTTAGTATTATTATTTAAACAAATATTTATTAAAAATTTGATACATTTTTTTCCAATGTGGGGACGCCCAAACACAATGCAAAGTTTTAATATTCTAATAATCTGTTTGAATTATAATTATATTATTATAATATAATAATATAATTATGAACGCTATTTGGATAGATATATCGATCTAATATAATTATTTATATTCCAATGAAATTATTTTCACTTTTGTATCTAGCTTAATTTTTAGATACTTTGGCGAATCCGCTCTTTCCGTACTTCATTTCCCATTGTCGTTCGATGCTTTTTGTTAGCGAAATATATATCTCGGTTAGAGAGGGATATAGGAATTCGTGTATAAGAAGCGAGGAAAATAATTAATAAACGATCGCCGAAGTATTACGGGAATACGCAAGTAAGAAACGAACGGAGCGGATTGTAGGTGATTATATTGCGCATAAATAGCGGTTGTACGAATAATTATGGCCACCCACGCGTTTACGTCGTGGACAAGCTTATAATTATCATATTACTATTATAGATTCATGTTGGCGATTTAATACTTCTTACGCGCACACAGGCACACAAACACGCGCAAACACAGACAGAGTTGCCACGACTCCGATGGTCTCGTGATGGCATCTTACGTAATGCCTGGTTCTCACGACGGTATAACTGCGCTCGCAAAACGGAACACAGCTACTATCTGTCCACGTCTTTTTCGCATCGATGTTTCCTGGGGCGCCATATCCCCTTCGACTCGCTTGACGATGATTCATAAACTCGGTCACGCCTAGTTCTCGACGGACAAATTCGAGATGGAAGCCTACGCGCATGAAGCGTCAAGAACGATACAGATCGAGGTCACGAGGAATATATTTCAAAGGACAGCGATAATAAAAATCGATGAATTTTCCACAGTTATTAATACAATAATGTCATTGCTGGTAATATTTCGCGTAGTGTATTACGTGATTATGCGGTAATTAATAATCATTTTATAATTGATTCTCGGCAATGATAGTAAATTATTTAGTAATTAATTAAAATCATCGATTCCTTCGACCGTAATATCATACGATATCTCGATTACTGGCACAGTAGTCGATTCTGTCATAATATATTTTTGCGTGTGTGTTATTGCGTGTGAATATTGCAGGTTTGTTACAGTCGATAATATGGAAACCTTGACATTTCATTGAAAATACACATTAATTCCATACTATTAAAGCTTTCGTCCAAATTGAATGTTCTATAAACCATATGAGATGAACAATATATATCTTCGTCGCAGTTTGCAGGTCGGTTTACTCGCAGTAACAAATACGTTTATGATAGCTTTGTGATTCTCTGTTTCTCAAAACATTGTTTTAATAATTGACCTAATTATTAAAACAACATTAACTAACGTTACTTCCAAACTTAACTTAACTTTAACTAAACCAAACTTAAAACTTAATAAATAATTATTAAAACTGCAGATATCATATATTTCCGATTGATTTCTTTTCTCACAATAATTTATTACTAACGAAAAATATGCTGGTAGTATAATTTTCGAATAGTTTCAACTGACTTTATAATTAACCCAATTGATGGTCTACTTCATCATTAATTCATATTATTCATTAATCAATAACGTAATTAGCATCGTCATATTAGCTCTTGGTATCATTAAAAAGCACTTGTACTCGTTATCATCAATGCATGTCTTATAACTTTACCTACCCTTACTCCGATATCCATATGAAAATAAATGAGCAAAGTCTTTATCTAAAAAAAGATCAGTTGCAAGTATAAACGATATAATAAGATTCTATTAGGACCGACATGAAATCAAACACTCAAGCATATTCAAGCCTATGACGATCAAAGCTAGATCTTCCAAATGCCCAAATAATTCACAGTGAATCATCTATATCCTGTACATGCATATATATAATATTTTTGTAGTTATTCAAAACTTTTCTTATTTTTCATTATACATTTTCTTCAATTTTATTTTTCTTTATTTGTAATTTATTTTTTTTAATTAGATGACTTTTTTTTTAAACAAATGCGTTGACTCTCACTTTGCCCTGTATTTATTGTTATTTCTTTTGTACAGGAAGAGTATCCTTCAATTTGTCAAATTTCATTTGCGATATTATCTAATACTTGCGATATTATCGCAGTAGTTCAATTTGCGTTTGATAAAGTTTCGGAAAAATTTCGGCGCGCAGTTTTGAATAACTACAAAAAAATATGTACGTGTATAGGATGTAGATAATTCATTATGAATTATTTGGGCATTTGTGTGGAAGATCTAGCTTTGAGGCCGATCGTAGGCTTGAACATGCTTGTAGCCGAGTGGTCAATTGCAAGTACATAGATGAAACGCGCTGGATAGAAAGCAAAGACTTTTGCAACCTTTTGGTGATGGCGCCGGCCATTCGACGTTACTTCGTGCCGGATTTACGGCCATGCCTAGCCTTCTAAGCGCATCCTCCGCCTCTCTCCGAGAGAAATGAAAGCGTCGATGTTTCTAAGCAGGAGGCATGAAGCAAGCGCTCCCGTCGAGTGACTAACGATCCTCGTGACTAACGCTCTTGTCTATCGGCGGCGCTAATTCGCCGTTTCTCGCGCGTCGAGTGATTCACGGGGGTCCATGAGCGTAACGAGGAGGAATCGCTCGTCACGGCGAGCACAGAGCGTACATTATGTTCTTTCGCTCGATCGCTCTCGTTCCAACAATTACAGAGTCGCTCATCGTTGCCCTCCTCAGCGGTGCGATTTAGCGTACTTCTCAGCGCATGACGGCAGCAACGACGACGGGCGTCGATGGCGATGAAGCGATCGACACGTATCGTGCGTTTTGTTGAACGAATCGCCTTCCTAGCGAGACTCAGCGCAAAAATCGACGTGGAACTATCTATCGCGTAAACATTAGTAAAATAATGGCACCGGGGAAAGAGATGTAGTGGTAGGAAAAAGTATAACATAAATTTCATAACTGTACAAGTATTGTATTATATAAGGAGCGGAGACTTGCAAAATGCGTTTTGTCCAAAAATTGTAATTTTCAGTAAACGAGAAAGAAAGAAACTCGCATTTTACTGAAAATAACCATCGGTAGGTTGTGAAATATTAAACACACATAATTGCTAAACAATCGCGTGAAAATGTTAAACAAATGTATTTCGTTTGTCTTTACTTAAAAAATATAATGCCCTCCGAAATGTCTATGTTTTTTCAGCATATAAATTAACGATGAAAAAAATGCTTTCCGAACATCTCATTATCAGAGTAGCTTATAATACGAGTCTTACAACACACCATCTCTGACTGAAAAAAATAAAATTTTGGACAAAACACATTTTCAAAGTCTGCTCCTTATATGTAGAATTAATGTATATAGTTGAATACATTATATTTGATAATTGCAGTTACAAAATAGTTTATTGCAAAGATAACAACTTAGAATTAATATACACGATTGAATAAACTAATGTACATGCAGATCAATACACACACACATATATATATATATATATATTAATATATATATATATATATAGTTGAATTAATTTATAGTTGTAATAGCCATAAAACAACGTATTGAACTATGTACATTAATTTATATAAAACTTAGTCATAGAAATACATCTGCATGCGTCTAATATTCACATTGAAACGTTCGGGCGACTTGACAATTACTTGAAATAAGTAGCACTCGTATCCGATTCGATTTCTAGTGTTTCCTGAAAATACAAAAGAGCCGGCCCCGGCTTCTTCGAGTAAATCAACAGCCGCGCAATCGCGAGATTGTGATTGAAAGACCTGGCGTTTCTCTCAAGGGTCGCATACGTTAACACAGCCCGACCGTATCGTCGCCGTTCTCTATTTATCCCGGGGCTCCCACCGCTCCCATGTTCCTCTATTCTTTCGCTCTTCCATTTCAGCGACAGCGCGAAGTTTGGGTGGAAGAAATTCGTTAAATCACTCGCACCGCGAGCGTGCACGGGGGCGGGCGTTTAAGCACTCGGATAAGCGTGTCCTTGACGAGCCGGAGGAAGCCCCTCGTCGGGGATTCGCGGCGAACGCGGCACAAAAGGAGGGAAAAATGTAACGATGCTTATGCGAGAGTAAGAGGAGGCCTGCCTGCCTGCCTTCTTGCTTGCGGTGGCTACTGCGTGTAGCGACGATGAATGCGTGTCGCACGGTACATGAGGGAGTAAACGACGCGCGGCGCATCGCGCAAACGAGTATCTACACACTGATGCTACGCGTACGCGCACGCACGCACGCACGCATAATGCCGTATCTCGCGTGTTGCGTAACGCAACGCGTACCGTCGACGCGCGTGATTCACGCGCCTGGCGCGCAAATGTAGTATTCGAGACGCGCGGCGCGAATGCGCGAGGATATCGCACGTTCGAGAGCAACGGAGCGAACTGAATTTACGTGAAAGAAAGGTTTTGCTAGAGTATCTGAAACGAATTAAAGGCGCGTCTACGCGTTCTTTAAAGAAAAAAAAAAAAAAAAAATGAATGAAGGTGAGAACTGTACCAGTTTTATGTGTGCAATTAATGTATATAGTTGAATGAATTATGTAATTTAATTTGTGACATTATTCCAGCAGTTTAATTGCGTTTATAAGTCCATCCATAATTCAATTTGCCGCGCAGATCGAATGATTGTAAATGTGGTATATGTATATGCATGTACATACATGTGTAGTGTATAATAATTCACATTTTTTCATCCGTATTAGAAATCAAGCTAACCAAGATTCTTTATAAATCAAAGAACGGGAAAGGATACGAGCAGTAGGAGTCAAGCGCAGAAAACGTCGCGCAAATAATATATCTATGCGTGAAACTTCTTTATTAAAACGCGCTTACATGTTTCGGCTGACTTTTGAGACAACGCAAATTAACATAAATAAACTGAATAAAAATTATCCTATAGCGAGCTCCCCTACCTCGAGAATTTAAACGTCAAAAAGAGTGAAAGAAAAGGAAAAAAGAAAAATGAACGAAAAGAAAAAGAAAATAATGGAAATATCGAAATAGAGAATATGAAAAATTAATTTATCAAAAACCTTAAGATTATATAATTAATTATCCCGAAAATAAGGACGCTCATTCTGATCACAAGTCACAAACTATATCGCAAACATTACTGTGAATTATTCTAAAACCGATTCTCGATATTTTAGCCAGTCAGTATCAGACACAGTGAGTCACTTTTAGTTTTAGCTAGTATTATTGAAGCTTGCAAATGAAAAATTTCGCATTGAAACATTAATCAATTCCATGAAAATGAAACGTTAATCGATTCCATGAAAATGAATTCAAAAGCGAGCCGAAACATGTAAGCGCGTTTTAGTGAATAAAGAAGAATTCACATTGAATTATTTAAGTATTAAAGATCTAGCGTTCGGACCGTTATAGGCTTTAATATTCTTATTTATTGCGTATTTACATTACGTCTTAATGTCTTAATCCTTACTCTACAAGGATACAATTTGGCGGCCTCATCCATACAAATAGGGGCACTAGAATCCGTTCTTTTTTTTTCACCTATTCGGAATGATTCAAAAAATCTCTAAAAGTTCACCAACATACTTTCAACTTTCTAGAATAAATATTGGAACTTATATTTTGGAAAATAATAAAATGTAGTTTAATTTATAATTGCCGAAAGACTCAAAGAAATGCTCGAACAAAGGAATCGCTCGGTTCACTAGTGATCACCCATCTTGTAGGGTAAAGGTTAATAAAATCATTTATTATTGTGAATAAATTATACTATGTAGATGCAATTACTATAAAACAGTTTATTCAATTATATGTATTAATTTTAAAACTTGGATAGTTGTCACTACTTTATCATTATTATCGCTACCACTATGTCTTTTTCTCGGAATGTAAACATTTAACTAGATACAGATCTCAAAATAAGTTTGGTGGATCATCAAAATAATTACGTAGAACTTCAAGTTTGTTAAAGTTTTTGCAATTTGTTACTTAAATTAGCTTACAGTGAGTACAAAAAGTATAAGAAATTTTTTATATAAAAAGTCTTATTTATAGAAAATAAATATTAATTCGTAATTTTATACAATGAATACATTCTGTTTTAACATAAACAAACGAGCTTCACGTGTATTCCTAATTTTAGAAGCTAAATTTCTCGACTATACGAATACTTTTTGAGCAGCCATGCAAAACAATATAATTTTTAATTTTCCCTTATTTTTTATGATATATTTTCTATAATTAATACACATTTTTTTGGTATATATCATTTTAAGAACTATACAGTCTATTTTATTCTTTACAAATAAATTGTTAATTAACAAGAAATGATCATCAATTAAATGTCAATTCGAATTTAATTGGTGTTGAAATCATCGATATCGATTCGACATCAATTCGACGACTCAATTCTTGCTGGATAATATTTACTTTTTAAAAATAAAGTGTAAAATTAAAAAAAAATATTTTCTCTGTACGAATACTTTTTGCACTCACTGTATATTATGATATTTGTGCGTCTTATATTATTTTGATAGGCCAGCAAAATTAAATTTCAAATTTATATTCAGCTCAACTTCTTTAGACATCTTATGAAAGTCGTTCTTTCTGTGCATGTTTGAAGGTAGAGAACGAGATAAGAAACAAAGATCTCGATAGAATAGAAAAACCATTTAAGCAAGATTTGCATGTAGATGCTGAAATGTTAATAAAATTCGTGGCATTCGCCGAGTTAGAGAGCTCGATTTCGCCTTGTACTCCCCTGCTTTGTCTTTCACGCCTGATTTGTATTCAGCGAGAAAAGTGCGAGATTTCCTTGAAAGTAGAATCCGAAGTGAGCGCTTTATCGGGTTCGTGCGGTAGATCGGATACTGAATGTAACTCTATCGGCCGATATTCTGTTACTCGGTGCCCTTGGCGATAACGTTCGTGCTTTCTTTCATCCCGCAATTGCGCGTCACTGCCTGTCCTTTTACCACAGTTGCTTGGCTCTAGTTTCGTATCTTGAGAGCTCAAGGAAAAGAGAGAGAGACAGAGAGAGAGAGAGAGAGAGAGAGAGAGAGAAGGAAAAAAAGAGAGGAGGCATAAGCCGCTATGTGCTTATGTGCTCGGAAATGGTCGACTCGACTGTGCGACGACGAAATGAATGACTTTGGCGTTTGAGGTAAAAACCTGCAGTGTATTCGGGAATCCCGGCTGTCAGTAACGCAAGTAAGTGAGATGTAATAAATGCGTTTCAATTACCAATCCGAGCTTCGCATTAATGGATCTTGGAAGAAGATTGCCGTAGCTTTTTTACCTGATTGTGCGACGCTTTTATTTCTTAAGCTTCGGCGAGGAAGGAAGGAAATTGAAAATTCTCCGGAAAAGTTTTATATTTGCGATATAAATATGAATATCCATAAGATATACTTTCATTTCAATTAACGTAATTATTTTCGTACTTTCACGCAATTAAAACTTTTTGCGCGGCTTAAAATTAAAATCACTTAATAAGTTTTATTATTAAGCGCTTATCCACTCTCCTGCGATAAAGCTCCGAGCGTTCTTAATCCTTTGTACTCCTGTTTACGAGGACCGCCTCGTTTATTTAATGGATAAATGTAATACGATGCTTTGCATCTAGATATTCTACGGTGCATTAAAGCATGCTGTCTCTTAATTTATTTCCGCGTGACGGAGTGTCTTTAATTCGATCCTTTCTTCCATCTCTCTCTCTCTAGAAAGGGAATCTCATCTCGTTGCATTAATTTGATAAACGTCACGGGAAATGAAAGTTGATTAAGAAATAAACTGTCATAAAGCTTGCATC
>NW_017304438.1:1214958-1215314 GCF_001594115.1 Trachymyrmex septentrionalis | reverse complement strand
TAATTTGATAAACGTCACGGGAAATGAAAGTTGATTAAGAAATAAACTTTCATAAAGCTTGCATCGTATGTTTTTTTAAGTCTTTTTATTTATCAGCAGAAAAAGTATTTAGGAAAATAGTTAACGTTTACAAAAACCACTATAAAGAAAATTACTATAGTGACGCTGAAACAGTGTCATATTTTGAAGTAAGAAATACAATAAGAAAAATAATGAATTATAACAAATCTTACACAGAAAAAGCAATTTTGCACTGAAGAATCTAAAAATTTAACTAAATATAGATCTGAAAATAATTTGGTAGAAAATAATGCTGCAAAAAGTTTTGATATATTCCAACAATCAGTTTAAACGTG
>NW_017304438.1:1207637-1214858 GCF_001594115.1 Trachymyrmex septentrionalis | reverse complement strand
AAAATAATTTGGTAGAAAATAATGCTGCAAAAAGTTTTGATATATTCCCCCCAACAATCAGTTTAAACGTCCCACATAATTTAACGTTCTCGCATAATTAATTTTATCGGTGCGGCAAGATTATTTTCAGATCTGTTTCTAAGTAAATTTTTAGATCCTTCAGCAAAATTATTCTATCCGTGTACTCAAGTAAAAGAGTAAAAGAGTAGTAAGATTTTTGAATAAAATCTTACCTTCTAAAGATTAATAACGTAAGCTTTGTAGAAGTGGGAATTTGCGAAAACATGGACCCGTTTCAATGAAATACGGATCTGAGGGGAGAGTAGGTCCGATACAAGTGGTACTACCGGGAAGAGCCGCTGAAGTTCGCAAACTGCTGACAAGAATTTGTGGTAGAATTCGCTGTTAGTTAACGAGCTGTACAGTCTAGAACCGCGAAAAACTCGCTTGCACAGTAACTTCCTAAATTAGAATTCGTCCTTTTCCCGTAGTGGAACTGGAATTAATGCTGTAGACAAGATTGAAAGCGGAAGTAAAAGTAGAATTAGAATCTGTCCCTTGAACTGAAATTGGCTTATATGCTTTCGGACTACGATTTATGGACTGGAATCGAGTCTACCTAGCTTGACTCCGTGGCAAGAACTGCATATAAAGTATGCGAGCGTGCCGTTTCCTCTCAGAGTTGTGGAAGAGAAGATTCGTTGATTAATGAAGACTGTTACAATCCAGTTACGTAACAGCGTTTTGTAACCGATTGCAAGTTATTGCATATCTGAATATCACTGCGCAATAACAGTTCGTCTCACTAATTTTACGCTCCCATTCCAAGAAAAAAATAACAGAATTCGCCTCCGTTATATTTTCCTATTATCCGCTGCACTTTACATTAGCATGTTTTTTCACTTGATCTTTTGCTTTTATTATTGCATTAGCCGATTATCTGTTGAAACACGTCGAAAAAAGAGCATACATATTTTCGGAATTATCCTTTCACACTAAAAGCAAAGTAAATGTTTGTATAATTCGTATGCAAAGCAATATGTAGAAATAAGACTAACAATGACCAAAATTCAAGATGTTATGAGGTGTCAAATAATTTATTAATTTGACAAATTTTATTAATAAAGATGAAAGATATTCTTTCCACCTTTATTGTAAAATTTGTCACAAAAACTCCAGAGAACTTGTGTTAAATTTAACACATTTCACGCGCCTCACTTAAATTTGTGTATTAATTTAACATGAAAAATGTAACGCTAACACAATTTGTAAGCAAACTGTGAAGTGTACTTGTCAATAAAATTAACATTCACGATATGAAAAATTAACACGTATTTTACTCATTTGCCTTAGAGAATTTACGTTATAAAATATATTATTTTTATTTTATTTATTTTTATCATTTACTCATAAACTGTGATATATTAAGAAATGTAAAATACAGGGAACTAAAAGTTACTTTTTTAAAAGTAACGAGTTACCGTTACTAGTTACCGATTTTTAAAACTAACTTGTTACAGTTATCGTTACTTCAAAAAATAACTTTTCGTTATTTTTTGATTATTTTTTTAAAATCGACTACCAATCGCATACCTAGAAGTTTTCTAATCTCAAACGCTATGAGTGGCTTGTATTCAATCGTGTGCAAAGTAACGATAAAAGTAACTATAAAATTCGTTACCAAAAAAAAAAAAAAGAGTGACGAGTTACTTCTATTCTCTGGTTGAATATCAATTTAAATATAAAATATTTAATAACACGAAAAATATCATATTATGTTAAATTGACATCCGGATATGTTAAAAATTCAACACACAAAATTTTCAACAAAAACGATTGGACGATTTTAACACAAGCACAAATATTTTTTTATTGCATATTAATAAATTATTTGATACCTCACACATTGTTAAATCTGTAGTGTCAAACTTATTGTTAGTCTAATTTAAGTCGCCACTGCTCCTATTCAATACATCGTTACTTTATATTGATTAAAACAATGGATAAAGAATACTATAGATTTCACATTTATGTATAGTGCCTATACTAAAGATTTATAACATTCTTAAATTTAGCGCATTGTTATTCTGATTTCTACGTATTATCTACTGTACTGTGATTAAAATCGCGCATATTGTTTGAAAATTTATTTTTTTGATTCGCAAAAAGAAAATACTCCACGACGGTATCCGAAACACAAAATAGGCACGGTGGAAGTTACTGAAGTAACACGAAGCTTACCGGGACATCGAGGGATAACCGGGTTATGTTACTAGACATAAGACTATATTTTTCCACGAAAGCTGCGGGCGAGGAAAACCGCGATACAGAGATACAACGGCAAACAATACCTTCCGGGCACGCCCTTCCGAAGCTGTATGCGTTTGCGTAACGCATGATTCACGCGTATTTATATCCAGCCTGGATATATTGTTGATATATAGTCGGTGGCAAAAGCACACTCGCCCGCGCGATGCATGAGGGAGTGTGAGTCAGTGAGCGGTGAAGCGTGAGATTTGCGTCGTTAATTTGATTGTCGTTACTTTATTTGCCTTTCGCTCTCTCCCAACGAGAGAACGCTGCAGCAGCCGAGGTCTCTACCTCGTGTCTCTCGCCGCGTTTGTGGCTTCGAGATCTTGTCGTTCGTGTTCTCCGACGCTCGCGCAAAATGGCTCGTTCGTTTAGGTCACTTATTACCTGACGACGTACGATATATCATTCGGCAAATATTTGACTGCCTTTATTGCGATTGTGCACGAGCTACATTAGTTACGTAAATATATTCGGATAATCTTGTAGCGCGTAATACGCCGAGCTTAGTCAATGTAACCACTTATTCGACATGCATTTACATTTACACTGGTTGGTATTATTTAAGGACTCAAAGCTCCGAGAAATGTAATTCGATATATTTTTTAGCTTAGCTTTCCAACGATAAATAGCGTTATTTTACAATTACGGATGGATATTTTACAAGTGAAATGCGTAATAGATATATATTCAAGCTCGTATACAGAGTGTTCGATAAATTGTGATTCGACCGGAAGGAAGTAATTTTTCACAATTTTTAAAAATAAATCGAAAATATAGAATAAAATTTTATTTGATATAATTTCGTTTTTGAAAAAAATTGATTTTGAATATTCGTTAATTTAATCAATACAAAATTCGCTAAATCTTGGTTGGTTTTCTTTCTTCTGATTAATTAAATTTCAATCTCAATCTCTAGTCCATAGATCACGGTACGGTTTAAGTACGCATGTACTTGAGCAGCCACAATCTGTTTGGTTTATCTAATCTGACTACCGGTATTTTCTAGGTCAGTCTTTGCGTTTAGATTTAGTTACCGTTGAAAATAATGAAATAAGTTTCAGTGATGTATTCATTTTATTAATTGAGAAATTGTACGGAAAATCTGTGCAAAAAAAATTTTATTCTATTTCGACTTACTTTTACACGAGGCATTATCTTCTTCCCAATTGTATCACGATTTCCAGAACTCACTCTGTATTTCTTTCAATTTCGATAAATTTTTTTTTCTACATTCGATAAAAGCCTCGTAGAAGTAATTTTCCACGATTGCTGATCGAAAATGAAATAACACGACGTAGTATGATAGAACGAGCGAGAGTTTGTAGCATAATGCAATGTGGGTGTTGTACACAAGGACGTAACGCAACGGTCGTCTCATGTAATTCCAGTCAGTTATTCAAAGAGGAAAAACACGAGTTAATATCGCGCATGTTGTCGCGGCGAAATGCACGGAAGCCGACAGTGCGATTGTGTCGAAGCTTAATTTTATGTAGAATCCGACCGAAATCTCAGTTTCGATTTCGGTCCAAAATTAGGGTTTCGATTTCGGTTTCGGAGTTCAAAAAACAACTGTTCGATTTTAATTGTTACTCGTTAATTAAGCTTAAGACAATTTGCAAACTTTGATGTGATCCTAATAATAACTGTGATTTGATTTCTTTAAAAGTTGAGGACGTATAATATTATTATATTATTATATTGTAGTTACATATTTTAATAAAATCTTGTTTTTTAAAGAGTACATAAAGGACTAATCCTATACAAAATTGGGTCCCGGTGAAATCAAATGGTTTTCTCATATGTTACCCATATGACCCACTAAACGAAATATATAAGTCAAGTTAGCGCAAAAAATGAATAGTTTTCATGTTCGGTTCACCTACAGTCGCTAACATCTCACCATTCGTTTTCGGCCGAAATTGAATGACAACCGAATATTCGTTTTCGGTTTCGGCCGAAGGTCAAAATGTGGTTTCGGTCGGACTCTAATTTTATGTGATCTCTTAAAGGGTGTTCGGAATGAGTGAATTTATATACGAATTTAACGCTTAAATGGGATGTCGTAAATGATCGGATTTTACACGGATAAATTTTATTTGCTCTAAAAAAAATTTTAAATACATAATTAATGTTTTTCTTATTTAATTATTTCACTATTCGTATGAAGAGTGTGGAAAATTGGGAAAATTTTGTGGTACAAAATCAATCGTCATGAAACTTGATACGTACGTAATAATATTATAATGTGAGGCAAAATATGAAGAAATCTAATCAAACGCGCACTTGTACTACATACGATCTACCAGTCCATTTTCTAGTTTTTGACCAGGTTCTATTTATTTAGTCATTCGATTTTGGTACTACAAAATTTTCCTAATTTTCCATACTCCTTTATGAATGCTATTTATATGCATTATTTTTAGCATAAATTATTTCAATATATTTCATAAAAAACCATTTTTTGCGTTCATTTTTATCTAAAGAATGTAAATTTGAAAAGATCGATTTTATTGAAGTATCTAAAAATTTAGCTAGATACAGATTTGAAGATAATTTTGTTGAGCTATCAAAATAATTGCGTAGGAATCTTAAGCATGATAAGTAATGCTGTAAAACGATTTGACACTCTAGTAATCAGCATCCTACGCATAATTATCTTATTTTAATGATTAAACAAAATTATTTTTAAATCTGTATAGCTAAATTTTAAATCTAGCTAAATTTTTAAACACTTCAGCAAAATCATCCTTTTTGTTTAAAATATTATCAACTTTTATTTAATTATAAATTATCAAAGAGAACAATAAAAATTGAGATGTAATGTTGGGGTGCAAAAAGCACCCCATTGCACACGAGTAATTACATGTAAAAAAGTCATACGAGTGACGTAGAGTTAAAAGCATCGTTCTCTTGCACGTTGCATCTATTTCTAGCTAATTAGACCAGATAATTGTTTACGTGACAGTTCGTTCGTGTATAAACGATATGATCGCGTGGGATAATACGTTACGTTATTATACAAGTCTCTATTTCATCCGGAAATAAGTGATATACGACGATGTCAGTTGAAGTTTAAAGGTCTTTCGCGCCGAGATCGATTTGAATCGCCCCGGCGCACAATAAAAGAGACAGACGCACGTCGGCTGTACGGATCTTTCCTTCTATCTTTTTTATGGCAATTCGATTGTATCCCGCGATATGCGGCTTCTCCGAACGACACGTTTCTGCAGCGAAGGGCACGTGCCCTGCCGACATGACAGGCCGGGAGATCGTCGGGGCCCTATCACCTGTTGGCAGGCAGGTGCGGGCGGTATTAAGTAATAGGACCGTTGGAATACGCACACCAGTGTGCAACCGGAAGGGCCGAATTCCCTCAAACGAGAAATACGATTCCTCCTGGAAGGGCCGTTTGAGGACGGAGCGAATGGCGGAGAACCCGAATACCGTACAAGTGTGCGGGCCCTTAACCTGGGAGTAGCCGCATCTCAATCATTTCGACCGAAATATATTTTCGCACATATATGTGTTATAACTAGAATATACAGGGTACCTGTTAAGTAAGGTCGGAGAATGGGTCAAGAGGAACAAAAAAGTTTTATATCACTTTGCAATTTTCGCAATAGTTAACAAGATATTAATTACTAAAAATAGCCGAACATTGCTCTTTAATCATTTTTTTTCTCAAATACTGTCAACTTTACAGAAAAACTGTAACAGACAAAAATTGTTTATTTTCTTTTCATAAAATTCTGATAATTTTTTCAGAATGTTTCAATACCGTATTTTCTCATGATAATAAAAATATGAAAATGCAGTACTAGAAAGTTGATAAACAATTCTGAAAAAATTCTTAGAGTTCTATGAAAAGAAAATAAACAATTTTTATCTCGTATAGTTTTTTTGTAAGATTGATAGTATTTGAGAAAAAAATTATAGAAGACTAATATTTAGCCATTTTTAGTAATTAATATCTTGTTAACTATTGCGAAAATTACAAAATGGTATAAGACTTTTTTGTTCCCCTTGACTCGTTCTACACTCTCAATGCGACTCCGATCTTACTAAATAGACACCCTATATATATGATTATATATGATTATAATTGCTATAATAATAAGAATAATTGTAATAATTAATAAGAAAACATTCTGATAATGCTTTATATTAATCAATTAAAAACAAAGGAACGTAATAATTACTGGGAAATTATTGATGTAATGAAATAATAAGAAAATTTTATAATAATTGTATTTTTTTATTTATAAAAATATAATAATGACGGAGACTCGGAGATGATAAACACTAACGTAAGTGCGTGCGCTACGGTCTTTTATACAAAAATATCAAATTTTATGTAGATATAAGCGTGTTTACGTCATCTATTTTTGTATACTATATGAAAAAACATTAATAAACATTTACGTAAAGGTAAAAATATAATAGTACCAATAAATTGAACGGTATAAATAGAAAACGGAAGAGTACGGCAAAATGATCGGTACGCGATCATTCCCGGTTTAGGTTTGATATCTCGATATGAAGTTGCAAATTTGTGTTAAAAAGCTCCGCATTAATTACATGGAAAATTAGATCCCGAAGAGATAAGTTAGTTTTTACATATAATGCAGTTTATAATGTTTTTTTACAACATTTTAAAACTTAATTTATCACTACATTATTTTTATGTTATATATTTAATTACTTATTTTATATTATTTTAACACTGAATATTAAATATCAATGTGACACAAAATATTTAAATGGTACAGTCATGTTACGTTAAATGCACTTAGTAACTATGTTACAAATTTAATACAGAAGTATTAACGACAACCGGTTTTAATACAAGTATAAAATGTGTGTTTACTATGTATAATATTCATAGGAGGAAAGATATCCTGAGAACAT
>NW_017304438.1:1192742-1207537 GCF_001594115.1 Trachymyrmex septentrionalis | reverse complement strand
TTAATACAAGTATAAAATGTGTGTTTACTATGTATAATATTCATAGGAAAGATATCCTGAGAACACATTTTTAGTCAAAATATTCTTTTCTTAATTATTCACTTTCTGGTGTTATAAGCGACAGATTTCTCAAATGCAGAGAAAAATTGACGCAGGAAGAGTAAACTATTTAAAGCTGTTACGTCATTCTTTTTGTTACATTTCTCGTGCTTACATATAACGTATCAGTTCGTTTCGTTGGACTGTTTATTAAATTCGCGCCGTTGCTGTTCGCTCTGTGCAACGAATCGACCATTTCGATGCATTTCCCTCCCACTGGTGCTAACAAGCTTGTTAGAACGATTTCCATAATCTGTAGCTTTTATGGGGTGAATCTCTCTCTCTCTCTCTCTCTCTCTCTCTCTCTCTCTCTCTCTCTCTCTCTCTCGTTCGCTCTTCCTCTGGGTCAGATTCCGCGGATAAAATTCCTTCTCAAACTCGACGTGTCATCAAGCGATCTGTCAGTAGCCAATCTTTAAGTATACCTGCTCACTCAAGTTGACTCGCGTCCTTTAGAATTAGATGCAGACTAATTCGAAAATGGTATTATACGGTTGGCTAAGTTTCGAACCGGCTTTCCACAGTTAAAATCTTATTCAACAACGCTACTGGTTTCCGACACACGGCTTCAAGCATATCTCAAACTCGGGATAAAAAGATTCTGTTAAAGGAAATTCCTCAGGAAATTCTATTTATAAGTGGAAAATGTTATTTGAAAATATTATATTAAAATATTATATTTCATATAAAAATATTATCAAGCATCAAAGTTTAGTCTCAACCGTATTAGCGCTACTTATTTGATTTATTTGTAATTAAAAAACAAAAATGTACGTCTTTCTTTCAAGTACGAAAGTCGCTGTTGCAATATACATATAATAAGATAATCATTATAAAATATTGTAACAAAATATGAGAGAAACGGTCTTTTTCGGCAATTAAATGCGACGTAAAATGATATTAATGCCTCCTTGTGCATATATAAAATTTACAGTGATGTATAAAACTCGCATTATCTTAATTTGCGAGGAAAACGTGACTAAGCACGTCTACCATTATTCACGAGAGCTTTTTAAGTGTTATAATGATCGTTACCTCTGCAAATTGCAGCGTAGAAAAGCTTCTTTTCATACTTCCAGCCCGCGAGTGACACGTAAAGATTCATTATTCGAAAACTTTAATATAATTTCGATCGTCGTATTTCATTTAGTGCTCTCACAATTATTCCGCCCGCAAGATGTTATGTAGTGGAGAAGAAACGTGCGCATATTATCGCTAATTGCTGCTTATATTGATCCGGCAAAAGCGCTCGATCGCCGGAGGCGTATTAAACGATGTAAACGGCACCTGTTAAGCAATTAACTGTATCTTCGCGGTGTCATCGGTGTCATAATCATCGCCGACGCTGAAATACCTATTAATCAGGAATTCTATATCGTTCGCAACAGCGTTTTCCACGCTGTAAAATTCGAGCCATCTCATGTAAGAAAATCTCATCTTAATAGACGAAAGTAATAAGAGAGCAAAATGTAGGTAAGGCGCGATAAATCAAGCGTGGCAAATTAACCGGTAAATTTAGAAAAGAAATTTTTATCTCTTCTGCTTACATTTTACCTGTATTATATCAAGCAAATTAGACGCGATAAGAGATGAATAAATTAATTTGTGACGCGTGACACCTGTGAGAAAAAAAAAGAAATTGTCGGATAATTTTTGAAGAAGCCGCAAAGCGTGAGCGATGGCTACACAATTGAAAATTTTGTGTCGAATTTAATAGGTTTTCTGTAATAAGCCATAATCGTAGTTTTAGGTCTTAAGCCATAAGAAATTGACCAATTGTAAATGATTGTTCTCCGCACATTCGACTGTGATCGGCTAATTTCTCATGTCTTAAGACTTAAAGTTCAGGTTATGGTTTATTGTAAATATATATATATATATAACACATTTACCTATAACACATTTTACCAAACGGTCCATCTAAATTATTGTGTTAATTTAACACAAGATAAATATATTAAGAATAAATATCATATAAAAAATTAATATGAAAAACATTGATACAATTTGTAAAATTGTATCAATTTTTATTCAAAATTTAGGGAAGCATATTTTTTCAGTAAAATTTATAGACAATGTATAACATTGACATTTTATGTATTTTTATCTTTAGAATTTATATTTAAAAATACATTTTTTTATGTTCTTATTTGTTTACTTACTCATAAATTGTATTATTTCAAGAAGCATTAAATATCAGTTTAATACAAAATATATTCAAGTAACACGAAATCACATTATGTTAAATTAAAATTGTGTTATATTAAAAATTTAACACAAAAATGTGACAAGATTACTTTTAACACGAATATAAAATGTTTTTCACTGTGGTACTTAAAAAAAGGTCACAATTGATGAAATTAAAAAAACAAACATATAGATAATATTTTCTGGATATTTCTACTTTTTAAAAAATGTGGATAGAATATAATTCGATTTAATTTAAAGTATATCCTTGTATCCCATAACTTTGTATCGGCGATGATCTCGAAAGCCCCGCGCTCTCTCATACTGTTTCTCTCGGATTTTCGGTGGAAGATAAATTGTAATAAATATCGAGCGACAGTGACGCGTTCCTCAACAAAGAATAACATCTCGACCATGTCTCACGGAGACGTAGGTACATTCGATGCATGTACAATATACAGGATGTCTCTTAAGTAACGTCGGAGTCACATTGGGGGCGTAGAATGGGTCAAAGGGAACAAAAAAGTCTTACACCATTTTGCAATTTTCGCAATAGTTAACAAGATATTAATCACTAAAAATGGCCGAATATTGGTCTTTTATAATTTTTTTTCTCAAATACTATCAATTTTTTAGTACTGCATTTTCTTATTTTTATTATCATGAAAAAATGCGGTATTGAAAAATTCTGAAAAAATTCTCAGAACTTTATGAGAAGAAAATAAACAATTTTCGTCCCTTACAGTTTTTCTGTAAAGTTGATAGTATTTGAGAAAAAAATTATTAAAACCCAATATTTGGTCCATTTTTAGTAATTAATATCTTGTTAACTGTTGCGAAAATTGCAAAACGATATAAAACTTTTTTGTTCCCCTTGACCCATTCTACGCCCCCGATGCGGCTCTGACGTTATTCAAGAGACACCCTGTATATACGCACCATACGTGCGGCACACATTTGTGCGGATATGTCGCACGCGCGATATTGTGTTTGTCCGGTATAATTCCACTAGCGTCACGGTGTGATAGTTGCATCATATACGCGGGCATCTCTCGTCAAAGTGTTTTCTCGACGACGAGACCGATGTTGTGGAGGCGCGTTTGACGAGCGAGCGAGCGAGCGATCGTGAGCGCGCCCGATCGATCTGACAGATCGATCGATCGTGATTTACGGTCCTCATAAATAATGGAAGTGCCTTCACGCCTCCATGTAATCCTGCGAGAATGTATATACTGCGAACCAAAGAGAGAGGAGGGGAGGGGAGAGAGAAACGATCATCGATCCGTCAAATTGTCGATTCTCTTTCGTGCAGGGAACAGTAAGCGTGCAAATGCACTGCCTAGGTGTAACACGCGTGTGCGTGTAAAAGCGCGCGTGTGCACGCTACTCGTGTGGGTGGGGATTTTTTCCGAATGCAGTGCTCGATGATATGTTACGAGAATGACTCGTCGGAATGCGGCTGTGTGCCTACGTCTCTCTGGCAGATGAAAAACTTGACACAGATCTCCGCAGGAGTTTAATATTTAATAGGGTCAATCAGAACAGTCGACACACCGCAGCACTTTTTAATGATAATTAATGGTTGTTTGTCTCTCTCGTCCCTTAGTAATTTATAATTATTTATTAAAGAAATAAACATTCTTAATAATTCCCATAACTCCTCTTAGTACGTGACTTACGATTGGTCGGAAATAAATTTTCAAGTTTTCCTTTACGTAATTGGAGAATCATCACATTCACCCTCGATTTATTAATAAATAACTTTCTTTCTATTTTAGATGATGACTTAAAGGCAGTCTACGTGAAGAGAATATAGCGAGGATCATACATACGCACAAGCAATCAACGCTCGAGAATATGAAAATAAAGTAAGACATGCAAAATAGTTTAAATATTATTAGTGACTGCAATTTTAGTAATTATGTTATTAATAATTGAAGAGTTTTTTTTACAAAACCAAACAAATAAAAATAAATTAAAGTTTTGGGAGACAAAACAAATTCTGATTTTTAGATGTGTGAATCAAGGTTTTTTTTTACTCCGAATCGAATCTGGGAGTTAATTGTATTTTGAAATGAGGTGAAAATTACAAAAGTAAGCTTTACTAGAATATTTATAATTTTGTTGATCAACACTTGATGTATGTATATATGTGAGATTGTCAATATATGTATTCTTATATCAAAAAATATCTCAGGCCGATATTCATGATCCAATCTTATATTTGAGCCTGTCTTAAGTCTTCAGTCTTATGATGTTACAAACCAATAAGAGAACCCTATTGGCATGTTGAGACATTACTTGAGATCTTAAAATATACACTTTGTTAGAAATGTAACCACAAGCTTCCTTTACATATAAATGAAGCTCGTGGTTATGAACGAAATTAAAAATAATGAATGATTTAATTGAAAATTAAATTACAGTAGTTACTTAAACGTAATGAACGTGTACATTAAATTTCATAAATTTTCATAAAATACATTAAATTCAACGTCACGAAATTATTATAAGTTCAAATTGTGTTAACTTAAAAGTTAATGAAATTTAAGAGCATTTCTAACAATGTAATTGAGATCTTAAAATAAGAATCGGCCATAGATTTGAAATGTTCAAATAGTTCGTATTGAAATCATAGCGATTCAAATTCAAATTGAATTGAATTTTACTTGATTTGATTCGATTCAGTTCGAATAATTCACACATCTCTTATTTTCAAATCATTCATTGTATAAATATAACAATAAAAAATTTTTCTTTGGATATATAATAGATATAAAAACGAAATTTTAGGTTTTGATTCATATTTTAAGGATTCATTGGAAAAAAAAGAACCTCTGGATTTATTCGATTCTTGCGGAGAAATTTTAATTCATTCATTAATTCCATAATATTTATCTACTTATTTATACTATAATATTTTACATTTTTTAGAATATTAATAATGATAAGGACGGAGAAAAAAATATTAAAGAAAGAATATTAAATAGTTACTATTTAAATTATTTAAAATCTAAAATAATAATTTCACTTTTCATTTATCAAATTTTCCAAATTGCTCTGAACAAAAATTTTCTTCTTTTGCAAATGTTAAACTTTTATTATATATTGTATTTCCTGTTTTCCGTTTGTGACTTTTACTAAAACAAAATTGTTCACGATGTAACGTTACTCTAAGTTACTGTAAGCATAAAGATGACTGTCACTGAATCATGGAACGTACGTTGTAGTTGTTGGTTGACCAAAACATTGTACGTTGATCTACGACTACGACTCACATTTCACGACTCAGTTACGACCATCCTTGTGCTGAAGATCTCACTCTCTAAATTCTTTGGAGTAGAATCTTACTTTAAAGAATAGAAAATTGAGTTTGAGAAAAATGAGTCATTTTGAAAAAAATGTGACTCAATTTTCCAATTTCTATGAATGAGATTTCACTCTAAAGAATGAGATGCACTTTAAAAATTTTTAAAAGAGATACAGAACGATTTTGTTGGCGCCATAATCTACATTTTCAAAAAAGTAGACTTATTTGGTTTTTGTGGAAAACTCTTCAATTACGATTTAATTAGAATGTTGAATCGACGAAAGTTCAGCTGAATTCTTTTACGTCGTAGATAAGAATGTTCCTTTCCGAATTAAATTGATCAGCAGTTGTGATCAACACTTTTCCGTGAAATGTGAATTGCAGATGTCGCAATCTAACACATTTGCAGCATTCGAATCCCACAAACGCAATTAATTGTCGCGACTTGAGCAATCATTTCTACAACGATAAAACCCTGTGCGCGCGACGTCCCATAACGGCCCATTATTGCTACCTGATTAATATAAATGATATTAATATTGATGAGAATGCAGATACTTAATTAACTCGATATATTCAATTAAGCCCGGCTCTACCGCGGCAATTTCCCAAAGTTCATTTTCCCGCGGAGCCGGGACCATTTTCCAGTTTATTTAGCCGATAACTGTTCCGGTGCGTCGCGGCCACCCTATGTAAATTCGGTTACGGCCGCCATGAGACACCTAACCGCACGAACGAGTGCGCAAATAATGCAAAAATATTATATTCAATAAAGCGAAATGTGTGCGCGGTTACGATTACATGAGCGCGTGCTTATGATCCTCACGGGACACGGTATGGCTTCCAATTTGTTGATCTTCCATTTAGTAACAGCGAACGATAAAGCGCGAAAGATCGAATTTTCACATTCCCTCGAAATCCGCAGTTGCTCGTCTCTTTGATGCGCGAACTTTCAATTTTTTTCCCGATTTCCCCCCCCCCCCTAAACTGATAAACGGATTCTCTTTCTCTCGAACTTTTTAATAATTTATTAGCGCGAGTTCTGATCGATTTCTGATCGTGTGTCGGTTCAGATTCGCACCCACCCACACATACACACACACACACACATCCCGTTCTCTGTAATTCGTGTGGTTTAGAACCATCAAAGCACAACCCAGCTGTGCGTAATAAAATTCTGATTTCGATGCCGACATCGAGCCAGAGGTTGGTCAGAAAAAAAAAAAAAAAAAGGGGGAAATAACGACACGACAGGTCGCATCCACGGCCGGATTCGACCGGAGACCGCTGCCGCGTACGTCCCCTCTCGTAAATTCACGACGAAGCGAACACCCTCGTACCGGCGTCGATCGGCGAGAAAATAAATTCCCCGGGATTGCAACCGTACGGATATCGGGCTTGTGTAAAAAGGAAAAAGTTTTGCAAAAAGAAAGGGAAAGAAAGGGAAAAAATTACGCGCTCGCGGTGGACATTCTACTCTACCTCTCTCAATCTCTCTCTCTCTCTCTCTCTCTCCCTCTCTCTCTTTCATCCCCTCCTTACCGCATTGCTTTTTGTCCGCATAGGAACGGCGGTGGTGCATGTAATCGGATTTCAATGACGATACGTTAACAACGTTCGGCCGTCGCCGATCTCGTCGCGTTGTCGGTAAGAAATGAGATTACCTCCGGGGGAAAGGGGAGGAGGATGTGCATACGCCGTTACGACGGGCTCGAATGATGCTTCGTCTCTTCGATGTACGAGGATCGATAATATCGGGCCAATCGGTATGCAGGCGGTGCAATTGAACCTTGATAGCGAAGCGCGCCGGATAATGTATGAAAATCTAAGCTACCGTCGTGCCGCACGAATTACTTCTGTAGTAATTATGCTGAAGATTATTATCTCGAAAAGCCTTAACCCTTTCGGGAGCTGAGACGAAAATGTAACAGATTATTGACACGCTGGATTTATAAGATCCATTTAATTGTTAATTAAAAGGAAACTAATTAATTTCAAGGAGCAACAATAACGTAATTCATATAAAAAAGAGAACGAATAAAAGAACACACTTACCCTTTAATTTTGATGAGTTTTGGATACGTTTAAAATATAGATGAAAATAAGAAACGCGTATTTTTTAGTGTTCAATCGCACGTTGAGGAGATGAAACTCTCTATTTAAAAAAAGAATCGATTTCTTTCTTTTTGAGTGAATATTATTTGAACCGACGAAAAAACGTAAACAAGTTTTAAATAAAAATTGACACTTTTCAAGTTTACTTCATAATAATAATAATAATAATTTCTTTAATAAAAAAGTCTTTTTACTATTATTATAAAATATCTTAAAACCATTCGACTTTTAATTGAAAAACATTTCTTTATACTTTATATTTGGCCGTGTTCCCTTTGTAAGTATATTTTAATAACAATGAGAATATATCCAAATTTGTAGACGTAACGTAAAAACATTGAATTGGTAGATATTTTTGGCAAAGAAAATAATTGAGTCGCAATAGGTGACAACTCCAGAAGATTAAATTAGACAGTCTGAAAGGTAAATATGTAACACAGCTTTGATTCTCGGTCTTGATTAGCAGACGTACGTATAATTAACGTGTATACGATAAAGGAATCTTATATTAGTTTTCGGTGGATAGTTAATAGCAAGAAATAGTACGTATATGTTTCTTTCCGAGCGAAAATTTAACGTTCGTCGGAAAATAGCGCTTGAGCGCTGTTAAGACTTGAACAGGCGATCAATTCAACCTCGAAATCAAAATGGAAACCCGCACGGCACCCGTGGGAGATGTTCCGGTTGTCCAAAGGTCGAAGTGCACCGATGCGGAGAAGCGCAAAGGTGAAAGAGTGCAAGGAAGGGGAGCGAAGGAAGGGGTGAAGGAGAGGTAGGGAGGAAGAGAGAGGGACAAGTGAAGAGAGAGAGAGAGAGAGAGAGAGAGGAGAGAAGGAGAAAGAAAATCTGCGAAAGTGGCAATGTACAATTCGCTTGTTCGAGCGACTGCGCGGACTAGTTTCCAAACTGCCTGCAGCCCCGCTTAAGTTCTCTCAATGATCCCTTTGTTTAGCCACGGGGGTGGCCTTAATGATCGCTTGTCCCCGGTAATGTCACATTTTGTACGGTTTTGCACTCCTCCCCCTTCCACCCGGTTCTTTAACTATCGTCGTTCCTCTCGTCGGTTTCCAAGCCCCCTCTTTTTGTGTCTCTACGAGTCGTTCGCTCGGCCGCTCGCGAGAGATGCGCGCACCCGCCTCCTGCCTCAGCCATTTACAGTCTCTATCATCTCTAATGCTCTAAACGCTGCCGTCCGTCCGTCGGCGTTGTTTCGCTTTTGTCCCTCTCTCGCGCCCGTCCAACCTCGACAGCACTCTATCTCCTTAACAAGACTGAAATGAAACAGCGCCGCGAAACATAGGAGGGATGCAAAAAAGCTGTATATCCTAAGAAATAAGTTGGAAAGATGAAAAGAAGGAAAAAAATTGAGGCGGACATGTTTCGTCGTCAAATATCGCAATCCCGCAAAATGTGACGCAAACTAAAATTTTTCTTAAGTAACGTATGTACAAGCAAATTGGGTTTCAAATATATCAAGCCTTCAATCAAGAAATTAAGTGATACAAATTGAATTCGAACTTGCTAAAGAATAATAACATAAATTAAAATAGGGATAATTTTTAGGGGTAACACATAACACGAGATTACAAAATTAATATTTATATTAATTATCCATAACGAAATTAATATCTAGTACATTACTTCTAGAGAACGTGATTGATGAGCAATTTGCGATTATCTCGAAGTTAACTTATGCTTAACACTACTGTAATAAATAATTAATTTTAAAATAAATATGCAATTTACTTTCCAATATCAAAACTTTTTAATATTAAAAAATATATAATTTTTCAGGATATTGGAAAGTAAATTGCATATTTATTTAAAAAAAAAAAAAAATTAATTATTATGTCACCTGCAAGAACGCAATATGTGTGTATTAACATGATAAGCCAATCTATATTTTAAATAGACAGATTAACAAAGTGTAGTGTAACCTGTGTAACGCATATTAAAAAAATATACGTGTAGATTTAATGCCATGCGGTGTTTATGTAATTCTCATCGAGTTAATGTTAATATTAACGCTAACATAATGTAAAATTTAACATCTTAAGTTTTAAATCTACGTTATGGATGAAATAAACATCAGGATTTTTAAATCCACACCATGTTGATATTAATATATTAATATATTAATGAGAATTACACTACATAGTGTTAAATCTATGTCTATATTTTTTAGAGTGTAATTATTATAGAATTAACAAAATTAACGTGCAGATAGATTTTTAGTAGCGCAAGAGTTTAATTCCGCTTCGATTTAAAAATATTCCGGATTTTCCCAACGTCTCTTATATGTAAAAAAATGTCTTAATGTGTCTCACGCACGTAACAAATGTCGTTAAATTCACATGAATTAATATTAACCAGGAGGACACGTTTATAGGTTTGTATAACGCATTTGTAAGAAGACATAAAAAAATCTACAAATACTCTGCTAGCAATGTTTCGCTCTCTTGAATTTTTCGACTGGTCCTTTATAAGCGATTTCGCTGCTCTAGGCGCAAAATTGCTTTCATACATTTTGCGCATACTTATCGCGGATTTACCGGTAGTGCTCCTCGTCGCTAACCCTCTTCTGTTCCTTTAAACATTTCACAGCCACTCGTTTTTCTTGCTCTCGGAGGGGCGGGGGGGGGGGAGGGGCAAGCTTACACGCTCCCCCGATATTCTCATGTTAAGCGACGCGAAGTGCCGTCGCGAATAAATTGCGTGGATAATTGCGCGAAACGGTTTTGGCTAAGCCCACGTGGAATAACGCGGATACGTCCCATTATGTCGTGAGATATCGCGCCTGGAAAGAGATTTCGAGACCTTCCTTTAATTGACTGCAACTATTTACCGTTATATCAAAAAGATACAATTAAAAGTTTATTAGTCCTTAAACGAAATGCTATATAAATCATGCCATAGATCCTAATTTATTTATACACATTTAAGGGAATCCTAAAGTGAAGCCCGAACTCTCCGACGAAGTCACCAGAGATCGTTTTTTTCAACGCATCGACATGTCTTTATATACTCACACCAATATCTCACGCAACCTGCGATACGAACGTTCGTGTCAATTTTCGTATAACAAATTCGTCGCGATAAAGCGTCTAAGTTTATTATAAGTACTCGACGATATTTGTTTGTGCAAACTACATGTTTGTAGATTACTATTTCGTAAGTACAGGTGGCAAAACTTTCGTATCAAGCAAATGTTGTCACGACTCGACAGTTTGAGACGCCATGTTACATTATCATTAAATGGTAAAAAATATATCAATTTCGAAATTTTTTGTTATTCTCGAGATAAACTTCACCTCACAAACACATATTAATGCGTATACTTTAATTCTGGAAAAAGGATTTTCGAATCTATGAAAGAGAAAAAAAGTATTTGTTATACAAAAATTATATGATTTAGACTGTAATACAGACTACGGCTTTAGGATCCCCTTAAGGCTTTTGACTACTCACTACTGTTTGTGCCACTTAGACTGATGATGTTAAATGCAAAAATACATATAATGAAAATTCTTGCAAAATATGCAAGAAACATTTTTCAACAAAACAATATTTGAATTTGATATAGCACATTTATGTTATAAAATATTGAAAACTCTCTTTTTATTTCAGAATAGAATAAAATTATATTATTTTAATTCAATAGCTTATTTCGTTATTTAATTATAGACACAATTCAATTCCAAATTATTGATTATCGAAACACAAGAGAAGTTTTTGGTATATCTTACAAATCTATTCTATTAATTGCAAATGTTGTTTTGTTAAAAAATATTTACATTTTAAATGTAGTTTTAGTAAGAATTTTCTTTTCCCGCTTCTGTCGTCAATTCAAAATACAGTGTGAGAAGGAGCTTTAAATTCATTACACATTCTCATTAATAATTTCATATTTGACATTAGCATTCAAATTACATATTTTATTGATTAATGTACTAATAAATAAATATACAGATAAATAAAAACAAAACAATTGCGCTGCAGCCAATACTTGCTATAATTTGTTTGTTATAGGCAATTTTAAAAAATTTGTAAATTTTTGAATATGTATACGTTTGAAATTATCATTAGATAAACAAGAACAAAATATTTATTTGCTGCAAAGAGATCTATAATATTTTCTGTATTCATTTTCTTAGGCTTTAAAAAATGTGTAGCAAAATTCCGGATATATGTATGTTTGAAAATCCATTAAATAAAAGAAAACAAAGTAATTGCACTGCACAGATCTATTTTTTGTGCAGTATTCGTCTTTTACAGGCGGCTTTAAAAACTTTTTGTAGCGTAGAATTCCAAACATATGTACGTTTAAAACTCTCAGACTAGCGAGAAAATAAAATAATTACGCTGCCACGGATCTATCTTCCGCAGTATTCGTTCTTTACAGGCAGCTTTAAAAAATTTATAGCGTAGAATTCCGGATACGTATGTTTGAACAGTCGTTGTCTGTCTTACGGCTTCACAGCGCTTCACTTCCGCGAATCTGCGAATAAGCTGTATGTGGAAATTCCGAACGCGACGTCGCGATCGTACGAGTCTGATGCCAAGTATTAATCGTCGGAATTGCTCGGGCGGGGATTGCGCGAGCTAGGCTATAAAGCTTATTTACAGTAACGGATGTAGGACTTCTCGTTACAGTTATTTACGTGTGGGTTTATTGCCACGCCCGTATATAGCGCAGCCCATATTTTAATCCCACGGGCTAACTCGCACGCATATCACGCCGCACTTCGCGTCTTCTTCTCTGAAAGCACCCACGGATTCCATCGGACCATCTGTTTTCACGTTACGTAAGACTCTATTTCGACCGATTATCTACTACGCCGCTCCAATATGAGCGCATCGGTGTGAGAATGGGCTCTACAGGATGTCGCGAAACAAATAAACTATTCTTTCCAACGTGAATGTTATCGCGACTTTTTCTTATTCGCTTGATGAATCACTTGATAAGCGGTTATTATTAGTCACGTTTCATTAACATTATACCTGAATATATGCTCTGATAATTATGTTGCAGTTTAAATATATTAAATATACACGTATATAATTATTTAAATTATAGCTTAATTGTCGAAACGTTTAACGTTAATAATTTAATGATACATGACTAATGACATATATCGCTCATTTGTTACAATAATGATATGAATAAATTTTCATTTTTTAGTTACTTTTAAAAAAAGAACGAAAACATAAAAAAAAAGAGAAACTAAGAACAATACTATTATTATATATTTTTAATATTTTTATTTCTCTATAGTCAATTAGCATTACCATTGCGTTTTAAAATTAATATTAAAATTTTAATAATTCAAAACTTACTTTTTTTTGGAAAACTTATTTTTCAGTTGTGTCGTATATCATAATTTTTTTATAATGTAGTATATTACATACAGAATGACCGACAAATATTTCGTGCGCAAATAGAGCGGACTAATCAGGTTGCCTGAAAAATCGGGAAAACTGGGAAAAATCAAGGAAATTGAAATTGGAAAACTGGGAAAGATCAGGGAAAATATAAAAGAGACTGGAATTTTGAACTTTGCTTGCAATTACCTTAAACTGCTCTTATTTCAAATAATTTTTATAATTTTTTAAATGTTATATTTGATGTTTATAGTCAAATACGTTCAAAACTCGTGCACTATAAACAAATTTTTTTTAAATAATTAAAATTTATATTTTATTCAGTAATTTTATTTGATCGCTATTTTTTAATAATATAAGCTTTCTTACAATCGTTGATTTTAAATGTTAAAATTTTTACATATTTTATATTGGTCATGGAAATTTTCCATTTTTATCTAGAAAACCTAGAAAAGTCAGGAAATTTTTAAATTCATTTTCTGTGGCAATCCTGATTGAGTCTGTAATGAATTTTGTCAATTTTCACGTTTAGCATAACGATGTGAAACGCGCTATTTGCCGATACTTTTGAACTTTTCTCATTTAATTTCGTTAACTTAAATACGATAATTATGTATGAGCAGAATGGAAACAGTTCATATCAAAAGAAAATCCACTTTGAACCTGGCGCGTGTTTATTTTCTCATATTCTTTTGTATTTCAACTTTTACGTTTCATTGAATTTCGGCCAATCGCAAATCTCCGCCGCGCTTTTTCACATCCTCCGTCGTACTTTTCGAGAGCCCGGGAAATCCAGAGCGAACGACGCAATTCAGCAGCGCGCGCTTTAAGAAGTGCTAAAGAGAAGAGAGTTTGCGAGTGAAACGGGGAAGCACGGGGCCGGGAAGTACGCGACGGAATGGTGTGACTGTTCTTTGCGCATGAGATGACGTCATAAAGCTTATTTATACAGTCACACGTGCATGAGGCGTGTGGTCACGGCGTTGTCGCGAATTGTTGCCTCTGCGCGCGGTTGTAACTCTGAAACTCCGCGAACGCACGGCTGTGTACGTGTTTTTTTTAGAGGGAACCTAAAGTGAAGAGAGAGACCAAACTTCAGTGAGAAAGCTGTTTTAACGATTTAATAGGACTTATATACGTATAACTTGCATGTCGTCGACACATCATTACGTACTGCTACATCAATTCCACACACACCTATACGCATAAATTTTCTAAGGCACTAAGTTTTCATATTAGGTAAGCCTAATTCTAAGAACTCATTATTGTTTGTTTATGTAATTCGTAGTCCAAACCATTCGCATTTTGTACAAATATACTGTAGAATTTTTATATGAAGCAAATGTTGGCATAAATTGACAGCTCTAGACACTATTTTGAATTTAAAAATGATAGGTAAAACATTTAAATTTAAAAAAAATTTTTGTTCTCGGCATAAAGTCGATCGGTTTGGACTGAGAGTTGTTTCACTGAGAGAAATAATTTTGTTATAAGAATAAATCGAGGGGAAACAAATGTGATATTTGTTAAGAAACCGATCGATTAGTTATTATTGCAAATTAATTATTTCTCATTCGTCAATGTAACAAATAATCAACAGTATTGCTAAAAAATAAAAGGCTCATATATATAGAAGTCGTAGATGATCATAGAGTCTAAAATCGTAATAAATTGACCAATTCTAATCGAGTATTCTACCCTA
>NW_017304438.1:1190633-1192642 GCF_001594115.1 Trachymyrmex septentrionalis | reverse complement strand
ATAGAGTCTAAAATCGTAATAAATTGACCAATTCTAATCGAGTATTCTCCCTATTTGACTGTGATTGGTCAATTTCCTGCGACTTAGGACTCCACAATCATCTACGATTTCCATAATATGTAAACGAGCCTAAAGTTTATCCAAAAAATGATTAGATTCTATTTAAGGTGCGTTCCGAATTACGCATGAAGCACATGATGCATCATTTGTCCTTGTTGTTCACCAAACAATATAAAGAAGGATAAACAATATATCATGTGCTTCATGCGTAACTCGGAACACACCCACAGTTTGCTTCTGTTACTACGAGTAATAATTGGTTGATACAGCAGATTAACAGCATTCACAACAAATCAATTTGTTGTCACATATTTACAAAACACTTGTTAAAGGTACTGATGGCTTGTTAAATTAATAAAATCCTTCCTCTCAGTATTACTCTTTAATTTCGGAAAAGAATTTTTTAATTTGATAAAAGTAATTAGAAAAATAATATTTTAAAAAATAATCGCATTCCCCTTAAAAAGGAATTCTAAAAAACCGTTTGTTTTATCGATTCAATAAGAGTTATGCCTGCCGCACATTGGATGAAAGCTCTACTTTTTTTGCACGTGACGATGCATAGCAGAGAGAATTCTCATTCGATATTGCTTGTCGCGTCCAATAGATATTACACATTCCAGGTAAAACACGTAGTCATAATTTAAAATGATCACAGAACATCATCATGACGTCATTTGATATTTAAAAATTGACTTACAAGTGACGAATGAAGTCATGATGATGTCCTCATGATATTATGACTTCTATTTTGCTTGGGATATGATTTAGTGCCGCACACATCTTTCCATAATAGAAATCGTGAGACCGTAAAAATTAACCAATCACAGTTAAGAATTGTCAAAAATTGTCAGCTCTGATTGTTAATTCTTATGCGTGTCATTGGAGATTGAGGATTAAAGATTAGATTCAATTAACACTTATCCAATCAGGATGGAACGGATTAAAATTAAAATTATCGGATTGGTCGAATTCTAATCTTTAATGTTCAATCTCTAATGCATAGTGTGACATAGGCATTAGGAACACCGACATGAGCATTAGAGCCGACAACATTACTGTAACGCCTTATGTCGTCTTATATCATTCGTAAGTAAAGGAATTTACCCTTAACCTTAACGCACAGAAAAGAACATAACATAAGAAGTGATAAGGAGCTTGTACTGTTTTTCTTCGTGCGTTGCTTATGTTATGTCTTACAATGTCAAATTCTTAGAATTAGACTTACATTAGGCCCGGTTGCACCAACGTTACTTTAACTTTAAGCGAGGCTTAAAACTTCAATTCTCTAAGTCCTTATATATATCTATTAAATCTCTCTCTCTCTCTCTCTCTCTCTCTCTCTCTCTCTTTCTCAGCTTTTAATAGATATACATAAGGGCTTAGAGGACTAAAGAGTTTTAAGCCTCGCTTAAAATTAAAGTAACGTTGGTGCAAACCGGGCCTAATGTAAGTCTAATTCTAAGAATTTGTTTGTTCATGTAAACTACTCACACTTATCCTATAAGGGATATCCAACGTATGTTATTTTGGGATATCTCAATAATCTTGCGGATGATCTCAGTTATCCAACGGATATCCACGGGATGTACAAGTGTTCGCATGTGTGAAATCCCACGAACATATTAGACGATACCCATGGGATGTTGAAGGAATTCCATTTGAAATATCACAAGGTACACATGCGTGTGTATGTGATTGTTATTTAAATTAAAAGGCAAATGTTTTTAGGATATCATACTGTGGAAGTAAGAAATATGTTATTGTCTTATTATTACATAATGAAATAAAAGATTAATTTGAAATAATGTAATATGTGTCACATCTTTGTAATTTATATATTCTTAGGCTGCGTTCAGAGACATTACCCGAACGCCTCTGTGTATCGTTTCGTCCTTATTATTTATCCAATGTTAAACAAGGACTCTCTCTCTCTCTCTCTCTCTCTC
>NW_017304438.1:1185677-1190621 GCF_001594115.1 Trachymyrmex septentrionalis | reverse complement strand
CACACACACACACACACACACACACACACACACACACACACAATGCGCGCGCGTTTGTTCTGGAACACGATTGCGTCAGGTCGTTATATGCGGTGTTACGAAATCCTGAAAAATCTATGGTCGCGCGTGCGTTTGAAAATACGCTAAGCGGAAACGGCGGAATGGCGACATGGCGCGACGCGCGACATGGGAAAAAACAATAACGCGCCCAGAGGACAGAGAGTCGGAATGCGCCGGACTGGCGGAATGGCTTCAGAGGCGATAAAAATATTGCGTACGACGCGATGACGCAACGTCTCTCACCAAACGAGGCTTATCAAAGCCGGTCTAATGACGCTGATGCAAGCGATGCTGTCTGCACAATTGAACCTTTTAAGAATCAATTTTTTCACATACAACTGATCGAGGAAAAAAATGAACATTTTCAAAAAGAGAATTATATTTATATTTTTCATTTCTTCTTAATTGTTTCTTTTTATTATATATATTTTATGATCATTTTATCGAATGTATAATTTGTTATCAGTTTCGTAAAAACTAATGGTCGTTTGGATCTTTTTTTTCATATTGAAAAATATATCATCAGGAAATTGGGGAAAGTAACATCTTATTTTACTTATAACATCTTTTTTTAAAAAAAAACCTCAAATTCAAATTATACTTATTAAATCAAAGAAAGTAAACAAGCCTATTTGAAACAACACAGAATGTATAAATGCAAATTTTTTTTGTTTATTTAATAAAAGTAAGACGTTTCGATTTTTTATTTGGATTCTTTTCAGTAACAATGATACAACTATCAATAAATAAATAATATACTAAACCTAAATTAATTATTTATTTATTTATTGATAGTTGTATGTATGTTACTGAAGAAGATCTAAATCGAGGATCGAAATATCTTACTTTTATTAAATAAAAAAAAAAATTTGTATCTATTCATTCCACTGCTGGCTCAAATAGACTTGTAATATTTTACTATTATAATTTTTTTTTCAGTATGGATAATAACATTATATTTTCTCATTAATGATAACGCCTTACTTTTTTTATGTAATGGATATAATTGTTACTTTTATCGTTACTTTGTACACGTATAATGCATATGTATGGAACGTGAGCGAATTTCAAAAGAAGAAAGTGTTATATTTGACTAAGTTGTGAGTAATTACAACCATTGTAAGATCTCAATCATTATAGATCTCATGCTGAACTGGTTTAATAATGATCAAGACAATTGAATTGCCACTCTACAAAAGGAGTTATCAAAATTTGTGAAAAAGTAATGAAAATTGTAACCTTTTGAGTAAAATAACAAATTACTTTTTAAAATCATGTCGTAACGAATAATAGTAATGAGCTACTTTCATGAAGTAACTTTATCAACTTTGTATCGCTCTTTTATTTTTTAAATGACAACTTAAAAAATGAATTTCCTCAGAAAAGGAAATTAACAACTTAACATAAAATTATTGACTAATCAAATACTGTCGACAAAAAGAAATACATTATTCTTAACGTGAAAAAAAATGCCATTTTTGTCATTTTTGTTTCATAAGTTTTTCAAAAAACCATCCTTTTTGTATTGTTGATTTTGACGGTTTCTTATGGAGTCAAAATTAATTCACTTTTTTTTATGATTAATAGGATAATGTTTACTTATATAACATTTATAATAATAAGTTGAAAATTATGTTTCTTTAATTGTATCACTTTTAAACAAGAGAGCGATATCCTTCATACATACGTAATATAGTTATTTTTTTACAACAATTAATCGTACGAGTATCACAATCTTTCTCTGTTAATATTTGTAAGTATATTTGTAGACTGTGTTTTCAAACCATTTGAGTTAGAGAAACGAGGAAACATCTCAGCATCTTTGATGGTATTTTGCGCTGAATGATTCAACGAGGCAGTCTAATTTTGTAGTATGACTGCTCGCTGCGCTGCGGAATTTGCTTGCGGTAGGAATCGGGAAGATCCGTGTACAACGTAGTACAACAAAGTGGCACAGTGTTTGGAGAGATACATATGCGTTGTTAGGTACCAGCGCATCATCATCGTCAGAAGGTTTACACGAAGACGCCATTCCGTCGCGCGCGCCGACAGTCGCGATTGCGCGTTTCAGTATGAAATCCATTGAGACGAGCTCTCTCTCTCTCTCTCTCTCTCTCTCTCTCTCTCTCTCTCCTCTCCTCTCCCCCCTCCTCCCTCTCTCTCACTCTCTCTCTCTCTCTCTCTCTCTCTCTCTCTCTCTCTCATGTCGTGTCGCATCAAAGGAACGCGATTACGTCGTGCATACAATACATGAAATCTACGTCCCCTTCAGCGGTCCTTGAGCACGTCGCTACGAGAACATCGCTATGAAAGAGATTAAGCGTCCCGAATTCTGTGGACCGCCTGTCCTCTCTGAACATTGAAAAAAAAGCCTGCACGAAAAAGAACGATTTTGCTGAAGTATCTCAAAATTTAGGCCGATACAAATCTGAGAATAATTTCTTTAGACCATCAAAATAATGGTGTAGGAAACTCAAGCATGATGAGCAATACTAAAAAAAGTTAGTACTCTAGCAATCAATTTAAGCGTCCTACATAATTATTTTGATGATCCAATAAAGTTATTTCCAGACCTGTATCTAGCTTTTGTAGATACTTAAACAAAACTATTCTTTCCGTGTGGTAATAAATATTAAATGTTGTTTAGCGTATTGGTGCAATATTTAGTAAATATTACCAACAATAATAACAGAGAGATAACGATTTTGCTGAAGTACCTGAAAATTTAGCTAAGTATAAATCTGAGAATAAATTTATTGGAGCACATCAAAATAATTATGTAGAATTCACACAATATAATACTCAAGCGTAATAAACAATGTTGCAAAAAGTTCTCAAATTCTAGCAACTAACTTGAGCAATTTACATAATTATTTTAATAGTCTAACAAAATTATTATTATATTATTTTAAATTTGTATCTAGATCAGTTTTTAAATATTTTAACAAAACTGTTCTTTCCGCATAATAACAAAATACCCTATAATATATTCTTAGAATATTATGAATATTACAAACAATAAATTATATTCATATAACATTGTAGAAATATCATGTATTTATAGGACAACCGTTTGGTAATAATTACTAAATCTTAAATATTTAGCAATGTAAAATTAGCGTTTATCCAACTAAATGTTAATTTTTTAATTATATTGACCGAACATTTGATCGAAATTTCATTAAAGCTTTTGATAACTATTATCTAAGCTTAGTTATTATTACCAAATTTGTTTTACTTAAGTTGTTAACAGCGTGGACAATCTTTTTGTAAAAAATATCAAACATCCAAATCTCTGATAGGTACATATAGCGCGTTGCATCAGCTCGTTGCATCCGTTTTGTCATCGCAATCCACGTTCATTAATATACATATCAAACGCAAGATATCCACATCAATCACAGCGATCAGCGTTTCCGAAGAAAAAGACGATATGACGAGCAGTCATTAATATATGTTACATATCAAACGATTTCGGAAAATTTCGACCTAGATCTTATTTTTGCAACGAAGAACACACATGAATCAAGCAAATCATATTTTCTCAAAGCGGATTCATAATCCTCCCTCCCCCCTTTTTCCTCCCCCCTCCTCCCACCTCCCTCCAGTTCGCGGAGCGATTATGTTGAAATAATTCGCAATACGTGCGCGAAAAAGCTTCCATGACTCGGCGGTGCTCGCAGTCGGCTATAAAGCCGGATAAGCCGAGTGATCTATTTCGCGACGCTGAAATGGCGTCGTCGGACGTTAGCGTCGTCCGGACAGCCGGATGCGCCGTTTTTCTTATTCGTTTCCGTGGAGAGCGTCTCCTCTCCGCACTCCGATCGATCGATCGCTGTCCCCGTATAGGAATTGCCGAAGGTGCGCGAAACAAGACAAAAGCGGTATGCATTATCAGTATTATACCACCAGTATCGTAAATAATAATTTCAATAAGGTCAGCATTGATTTACGAATTTCTTCTTCGAGTTCCGTCGCCTACGCTTTTTTATTTTATTTATTTTGGGTAAAGTTTGTTTATCGGATATTTTAGGATGATCGGCTCAAGATTAATTCTTAGGTTTCCTGGTGGAAAAAATGTATTGAATTTAACATAAATACATATCTTATAAAATATAGACTCAGCATGCCTCCATAGTGAAACATCGGTGAATCTCTATCCTTCTCTTACGCGCGCATATTCACAGTAATGCAGAAAAATAGATAACTTCACCGTTGTTTTTGCTCTCATTCGCTCTCACTGTTATGTCGGCTTCACTTCTATCATAGCAGCATGCTGGGTCTAACTTATAAATCTATGTATAAATCGTCCTAAGTGGTCCACTCAAATTTTTGGGTTAATTTGACATAAGATGAATATGTTAGAAGGTTACATAAATATTATGTAAAAGAATAAATATAAAAAAAAAATAGTATTAACACACACAGTTTCTAAACAAATCGTGAAAGCATATTTTTTTCAGTAAAATTAACATTTGTGATATGTTAAATTAAATTAATCCACATTTTATTCATTCATCTTAGAATTTACGTTTTAAAACATTTTATTTTTACATTATTTGTTCATTTACTCATAAATTGTGTCATTTTGACACCAAAAAATTGAATATCAATATAACACAAAATTTTTTTAATAATATAATTATATTAATGATTATATATTTTAATAATATAATCAAATTAACACTTGAATGTTAAAAAATTCAGCACAAATTGTTAACAAAAACGTGAATGGATCGTTCCCAACACAAATACACATTTTTTTTACTATATTTTTTTTAAAGATCTAAAAAATTCTTCTAAATCTATGAAATTTATTAATAATTTTTTTATAATTTTTAATCTGTAGATAATCATATATATATTAACAGGTCTTAATAGGAT
>NW_017304438.1:1184836-1185467 GCF_001594115.1 Trachymyrmex septentrionalis | reverse complement strand
TATATAAATTTTATGAAAAAAAAATATATATATATACTTTATTCAAAGCAAAATAGCACATATCTTTGGACATATCATTAGTACTATTGCAAAGCGAGATAAAATATATTTTTTCTCACTCACACAATTTTGAAGAAAAATATTGGACTCCCCTATTGTTACGAACTCTGATTAGAGGGTCTCTAGTATAAAAGAGAATGAATACCAAATATATTTTAATAAAAATAAATCAAATTTGAATATGTAACATAAAGAAAATTGAATTGTTTGATATTTTTTAAATGGCAATTGTATCAATACATACAAGAATTAATCCTAGTTTGCCATATAAGGATTAAATTGACCTAAGTGAAAAATTTAGATGCGTACCTTTTTGCAAACACTTTTGTAATTAAAAAATGTAATTTACACAAATAATAATTAAAACAAATGTTACACTTTCATTATCTTTTATTTAAAACTATAGTATTTGTAAATACTAGATAAGCTTATTAATATTATATTTAGATGAGTTAAAACATAACAAAAAGTTGTGTCTTACAGACCCAGTGTAACAAAGTAAGTAGCAAAAAAAAAGTGAAGAATTGAAATAATAATAAATTCAAAATATAATATATATATGTATATATAT
>NW_017304438.1:1184451-1184736 GCF_001594115.1 Trachymyrmex septentrionalis | reverse complement strand
TATATATATTTTTTTTTTTTATTTTAAAATTATCTTTATAGAAAAAACTCAAAATCTCATCAGGATCTTTGTTATCCAAATAATCACTACATAGTGGGTTCAATATAGATCCTCACTTGTCATCCTGCAGCTTCGGAGAAATATAATTGATTGGGTTCAATATAGACCCATGTCAGTTCTACAAAGTTAAAAAAAATTGTAGAAAGAATAAAGCGTGAGATAAATTACTTTCTTTCAGACTCTTGCTGTCGACTTGTCCTGTAATATCGCGTGACGAAACAAGAA